>NW_025728033.1:0-137938 GCF_021461385.2 Schistocerca piceifrons | reverse complement strand
GACGACGAAACACAGAAATTGCATCGAAATTAAATACAAAAGTTACAATGCTGATTTAAATACAATAAAACTGACTCTTCTTACTGTCTATGTTTTGAACCATCATGTGTCACTAATTATAGATTACGAAGCTGCACTTCAGGTTTACTGTATCCCACGGACCTTCTTATTGACAATGAAACACAGAAATTGCATCGGAATTAAATACAAAAGGCACAAAGCAGATTTAAATACCAGAAAATTGACTCTTCTTACGGTCTTTGATTTGAACCATTCCTGTGACACTAGTTATAGATTCCGATGCTTCACTTCAGCTTCACTGTATCCCTCTGACCTTCTTATTGACGATGAAACACTGATATTCCATCGGAATTAAAAACAAAAGGCACTATGCTGACTTAAGTACAAGAAAACTGACTCTTCTTATTGTCTATGTTTGAACCGTTCCTGTGACACTAGTTATAGATTCCGATGCTTCACTTCAGGTTTACTGTATCCCTCTGACCACCTTATTGAGGATGAAACACAGAAATTGCATCGAAATTATATACATAAGGCACAATGCTGATTTAAATACCAGAAAATTGACTCTTCTTACGTTCTATGAATTGAACCATTCATGTGACACTAATTATAGATTCCGATGCTTCACTTCAGGTTTACTGTATCCCTCTGACCTTCCTATTGACGATGAAACACAGAAATTGCATCGGAATTGAATACAAAAGGCACAATGCCGACTTAAGTACAAGAAAACTGACTCTTCCTACTATCTAAGATTTGAACCATTCCTGTGACACTAGTTGTAGATTCCGATGCTTCACTTCAGGTTCACTGTATCCCTCTGACCTTCTTATTGACGATGAAACACTGAAATTGCATCGGAATTAAATACAAAAGGCACAATGCCGACTTAAGTACAAGAAAACTGACTCTTCTTACTGTCTATGTTTTGAAACTTTCCTGTGACACTAGTTATAGATTCCGATGCTTTACTTCAGGTTTACTGTATCCCTCTGACCTTCGTATTGACGATGACACACAGAAATTGCATAGGATTAAATACAAAAGGCACAATTCCGACTTAAGTACAAGAAAACTGACTCTTCTTACTGTCTATGTTTGAACCATTCCTGTGTCACTAGTTATAGATTCCGATGTTTCACTTCCGGTTTACTGTATCCCTCTGACCATCTTATTGACGATTAAACACAGAAATAGCATCGGAATAAAATAAAAAAGGCACAATGCCGACTTAAGTACAAGAAAACTGACTCTTCTTACTGTCTATGTTTTGAACCAATCCTGTGACACTAGTTATAGATTCCGATACTTCACTTCAGGTTCATTGTATCCCTCTGACCTTCTTATTGACGATGAAAGACTGAAATTAAATCGGAATTAAATACAAAAGACACAATGCCGACTTCAGTACAATAAAACTGACTCTTCCTACTGTCTATGTTTTGAACCATTCCTGTGACACTAGTCATAGATTCCGATGCTTCACTTCAGGTTTGCTGTATACCTCTGACCTTCTTATTGACGATGAAACACAGAATTCGCATCGGAATTAAATACAAAAGACACCATCCCGACTTATGTACAAAAAAACTGACTCTTCTTACTGTCTATGTTTTGAACCATTCCTGTGACACTAGTTATAGATTCCTATGCTTCACTTCAGGTTTACTGTATCCCTCTGACCATCTTATTGAGGATGAAACACAGAAATTGCATCGAAATTAAATACAAAAGGCACAATGCAGATTTAAATACCAGAAAATTGACTCTTCTTACGTTCTATGATTTGAACCATTCATGTGACACTAATTATAGATTCCGATGCATCACTTCAGGTTTACTGTATCCCTCTGACCTTCTTATTGACGATGAAACACAGAAATTGCATCGGAATTAAATTCAAAAGGCACAATGCGACTTAAGTACAAGAAAACAGACTCTTCTTACTGTCTATTAATTGAACCATTCCTGTGACACTAGTTATAGATTCCGATGCTTCACTTCAGGTTCACTGTATCCCTCTGACCCTTCTTATTGACGATGAAACACTGAAATTGCATCGGAATTAAATACAAAAGGCACAATGCCGACTTAAGTACAAGAAAACTGACTCTTCTTACAGTCTATGTTTGAACCATTCCTGTGACACTAGTTATAGATTCCGATGCTTCTCTTCAGGTTTACTGTATGCCTCTGACCCTCTTATTGACGATGAAACACAGAAATTTCATCGGAATTAAATACAAAAGGCACAAAGCCGACTTAAGTACAAGAAAACTGACTCTTCTTACTGTCTATGTTTTGAACCTTTCCTGTGACACTAGTTATAGATTCCGATGCTTTACTTCAGGATTACTGTATCCCTTTGACCTTCGTATTGACGATGACACACAGAAATTCCATAGGAGTAAATACAAAAGGCACAATTCCGACTTAAGTACAAGAAAACTGACTCTTCTTACTGTCTATGTTTGAACCATTCCTGTCTCACTAGTTATAGATTCCGATGCTTCACTTCCGGTTTACTGTATCCCTCTGACCATCTTATTGACGATGAAACACAGAAATAGCATCGGAATAAAATAAAAAATGCACAATGCCGACTTAAGTACAAGAAAACTGACTCTTCTTACTGTCTATGTTTTGAACCAATCCTGTGACACTAGTCATAGATTCCGATGCTTCACTCAGGTTCACTGTATCCCTCTGACCTTCTTATTGACGATGAAAGACTGAAATTAAATCGGAATTAAATACAAAAGGCACAATGCCGACTTAAGTACAATAAAACTGGATCTTCCTACTGTCTATGTTTTGAACCATTCCTGTGACACTAGTTATAGATTCCGATGCTTCACTTCAGGTTTGCTGTATACCTCTGACCTTCTTATTGACGATGAAACACAGAATTCGCATCGCAATTAAATACAAAAGGCACCATCCCGACTTAAGTACAAGAAAACTGAACCGTCTTACTGTCTATGTTTTGAACCAGTCCTGTGACACTAGTTATAGATTCTGATGCTTCACTTCAGGTTTACTGTATCCCTCTGACCATCTTATTGAGGAAGAAACACAGAAATTGCATCGAAATTAAATACAAAAGGCACAAAGCAGATTTAAATACCAGATAATTGACTCTTCTTACGGTCTATGATTTGAACCATTCATGTGACACTAATTATAGATTACGATGCTTCACTTCAGGTTTACTGTATCCCTCTCACCTTCTTATTGACGATGAAACACAGAAATTGCATCGGAATTAAATACAAAAGGCACAATGCCGACTTAAGTACAAGAAAACTGACTCTTCCTACTATCTAAGATTTGAACCATTCCTGTGACACTAGTTATAGATTCCGATGCTTCACTTCAGGTTACTGTATCCCTCTGCCCTTCTTATTGACGATGAAACACAGAAATTGCATCGGAATTAAATACAAAAGGTACAATGCCGACTTAAGTACAAGAAAACTGACTTTTCTTACTGTCTATGTTTTGAACCATTCCTGTGACACTAGTTATAGATTGCGATGCTTCACTTGAGGTTTACTGTATCCCTCTGACCTTCTTATTGACGATGAAACACAGAAATTGCATCGAAATTAAATACAAAAGGCACAATGCCGACCTAAGTACAAAAAAACTGACTCTTCTTACTGTCTATGATTTGAACCATTCCTGTGACACTAGTTATAGGTTCCGATGCTTCGCTTCAGGTTTACTGTATTCCTCTGACCTTCTTATTGACGATGAAACACAGAAATTGCATCAGAATTAAATACAAAAGGCACAATGCCAACTTAAGTACAAGAAAACTGACTCTTCTTACTGCCTATGATTTGAACCATTCCTGTGACACTAGTTATAGATTCCGATGCTTCACTTCAGGTTTACTGTATCATTCTGACCTTCTTATTGACGATGAAACACAGAAATTGCATCGGAATTAGATACAAAAGGCACAATGCCGACTTAAGTACAAGATAACTGACTCTTCTTACTGTCTATGTTTTGAACCATTCCTGTGACACTAGTTATAGATTCCGATGCTTCACTTCAGGTTTACTGTATCCTTCTGACCTTCTTATTGACGATGAAACACAGAATTTGCATCGGAATTAAATACAAAAAGCACAATGCCGACATAAGTACAAGAAAACTGACTCTTCTTACTGTCTATGTTTTGAACAATTCCTGTGACACTAGTTATAGATTCCGATGCTTCACTTCAGGTCTACCGTATCCCTCCGACCATCTTATTGACGTTGAAACACAGAAATTGCATCGGATTAAATAAAAAAGGCGCAATGCCGACATAAGTAGAAGAAAACTGACTCTTCTTACTGTCTATGCTTTGAACCATTCCTGTGACACTGGTTATAGATTCCGTTGCTTCACTTCAGTATTACTGTATACCTCTAACCTTCTTATTGACGATGAAACACAGAATTTGCGTCGGAATTAAATACAAAAGGCACAATGCCTACTTAAGTACAAGAAAACTGACTCTTCTTACTGTCTATGTTTTGAACCATTCCTGTGACACTAGTTATAGATTCCGATGCTTCACTTCAGGTTTACTGTATCCCTCTGACGTTCTTATTGACGACGAAACACAGAAATTGCATCGAAATTAAATACAAAAGGCACAATGCTGATTTAAATACAAGAAAACTGACTCTTCTTGCTGTCTATGTTATGAACCATCATGCGTCACTAATTACAGATTCCGAAGCTTCACTTCAGGTTTACTGTATCCCACTGACCTTCTTATTGACAATGAAACACAGAAATTGCATCGGAATTAAATACAAAAGGCACAATGCCGACTTAAGTACAAGAAAACTGACTCTTCTTACCGTCTATGGTTTGAACCATTCCTGTGACACTAGTTATAGATTCCGATGCTTCACTTCAGGTTCACTGTATCCCTCTGACCTTCTTATTGGCGATGAAACACTGAAATTGCATCGGAATTAAATACAAAAGGCACAATGCCGACTTAAGTACGAGAAAACTTACTCTTCTTACTGTCTATGTTTGAACCATTCCTGTGACACTAGTTATAGATTCCGATGCTTCACTTCAGGTTTTACTGTATCCCTCTGTCCTTCTTATTGACGATGAAACACAGAAATTTGTTTCGGAATTAAATACAAAAGGCACAATGCCGACTTAAGTACAAGATAACTGACTCTTCTTACTGTCTATGTTTTGAACCATTCCTGTGACACTAATTATAGATTCCTATGCTTCACTTCAGGTTTACTGTATCCCTCTGACCTTCTTTTTGACGATGAAACACAGAAATTGCATCGGAATTAAATACAAAAGGCACAATGCCGACTGAAGTACAAGAAAACTGACTCTTCTTACTGTCTATATTTTGAACCATTCATGGGACACTAGTTATAAACTCCGATGCTTCACTGCAGGTTTACTGTATCCCTCTGACCTTCTTATTGACGATGAAACACAGAAATTTCATCGGAATTAAATACAAAAGGCACAATGCCGACATAAGTACAAGAAATCTGACTCTTCTTACTGTCTATGTTTTGAACCATTCATGTGAAACTCGTTATAGATTCCGATGCTTTAGTTCAGGTTTACTGTATCCCTCTGACCTTCTTATTGACAATGAAACACAGATATTGCATCGGAATTAAATACAAAAGGCACAATGCCGACTTAAGTACAAGAAAACTGACTCTTCTTACTGTCTATGATTTGAACCATTCCTGTGACACTAATTATAGATTCCTATGCTTCACTTCAGGTTTACTGTATCCCTCTGACCTTCTTTTTGACGATGAAACACAGAAATTGCATCGGAATTAAATACAAAAGGCACAATGCCGACTGAAGTACAAGAAAACTGACTCTTCTTACTGTCTATATTTTGAACCATTCATGGGACACTAGTTATAAACTCCGATGCTTCACTGCAGGTTTACTGTATTCCTCTGACCTTCTTATTGACGATGAAACACAGAAATTTCATCGGAATTAAATGCAAAAGGCACAATGCCGACATAAGTACAAGAAATCTGACTCTTCTTACTGTCTATGTTTTGAACCATTCATGTGAAACTCGTTATAGATTCCGATGCTTTAGTTCAGGTTTACTGTATCCCTTTGACCTTCTTATTGACAATGAAACACAGATATTGCATCGGAATTAAATACAAAAGGCACAATGCCGACTTAAGTACAAGAAAACTGACTCTTCTTACTGTCTATGATTTGAACCATTCCTGTGACACTATTTATAGATACCGATGCTTCACTTCAGGTTTACTGTATCCCTCTGACCTTCTTATTGACGATGAAACACAGAAATTGCATCGGAATTAAATACAAAAGGCACAATGCCGACTTAAGTACAAGAAAACTGACTCTTCTTACTGTCTATGTTTGAACCGTTCCTGTGACACTAGTAATAGATTCCGATGCTTCACTTCAGGTTTACTGTATCCCTCTGTCCTTCTTATTGACGATGAAACACAGAAATTTGTTTCGGAATTAAATACAAAAGGCACAATGCCGACTTAAGTACAAGATAACTGACTCTTCTTACTGTCTATGTTTTGAACCATTCCTGTGACACTAATTATAGATTCCTATGCTTCACTTCAGGTTTACTGTATCCCTCTGACCTTCTTTTTGACGATGAAACACAGAAATTGCATCGGAATTAAATACAAAAGGCACAATGCCGACTGAAGTACAAGAAAACTGACTCTTCTTACTGTCTATATTTTGAACCATTCATGGGACACTAGTTATAAACTCCGATGCTTCACTGCAGGTTTACTGTATCCCTCTGACCTTCTTATTGACGATGAAACACAGAAATTTCATCGGAATTAAATACAAAAGGCACAATGCCGACATAAGTACAAGAAATCTGACTCTTCTTACTGTCTATGTTTTGAACCATTCATGTGAAACTCGTTATAGATTCCGATGCTTTAGTTCAGGTTTACTGTATCCCTCTGACCTTCTTATTGACAATGAAACACAGATATTGCATCGGAATTAAATACAAAAGGCACAATGCCGACTTAAGTACAAGAAAACTGACTCTTCTTACTGTCTATGATTTGAACCATTCCTGTGACACTAATTATAGATTCCTATGCTTCACTTCAGGTTTACTGTATCCCTCTGACCTTCTTTTTGACGATGAAACACAGAAATTGCATCGGAATTAAATACAAAAGGCACAATGCCGACTGAAGTACAAGAAAACTGACTCTTCTTACTGTCTATATTTTGAACCATTCATGGGACACTAGTTATAAACTCCGATGCTTCACTGCAGGTTTACTGTATCCCTCTGACCTTCTTATTGACGATGAAACACAGAAATTTCATCGGAATTAAATACAAAAGGCACAATGCCGACATAAGTACAAGAAATCTGACTCTTCTTACTGTCTATGTTTTGAACCATTCATGTGAAACTCGTTATAGATTCCGATGCTTTAGTTCAGGTTTACTGTATCCCTTTGACCTTCTTATTGACAATGAAACACAGATATTGCATCGGAATTAAATACAAAAGGCACAATGCCGACATAAGTACAAGAAAACTGACTCTTCTTACTGTCTATGCTTTGAACCATTCCTGTGACACTAGTTATAGATTCCGTTGCTTCACTTCAGTATTACTGTATACTTCTGACCTTCTTATTGACGATGAAACACAGAATTTGCATCGGAATTAAATACAAAAGGCACAATGCCTACTTAAGTACAAGAAAACTGACTGTACTTACTGTCTATGTTTTGAACCATTCCTGTGACACTAGTTATAGATTCCGATGCTTCACTTCAGGTTTACTGTATCCCTCTGACGTTCTTATTGACGACGAAACACAGAAATTGCATCGAAATTAAATACAAAAGGCACAATGCTGATTTAAATACAAGAAAACTGACTCTTCTTACTGTTTATGTTTTGAACCAATCATGTGTCACTAATTATAGATTCCGAAGCTTCACTTCAGGTTTACTGTATCCCGCTGACCTTCTTATTGACAATGAAACACAGAAATTGCATCGGAATTAAATACAAAAGGCACAATGCCGACCTAAGTACAAGAAAACTGACTCTTCTTACTGTCTATGATTTGAACCATTCCGGTGACACTAGTTATAGATTCCGATGGTTCACTTCAGGTTTACTGCATTCCTCTGACCTTCTTATTGACGATGAAACACAGAAATTGCATCGGAATTAAATACAAAAGGCACAATGCTGATTTAAATACAAGAAAACTGACTCTTTTTACTGTCTATGTTTTAAACCATTCATGTGTCACTAATTATAGAATCCGAAGCTTCACGTCATGTTTACTGTATCCCTCTGACCTTCTTATTGACAATGAAACACAGAAATTGCATCGGAATTAAATTCAAAAGGCACAATGCGACTTAAGTACAAGAAAACAGACTCTTCTCACTGTCTATGTTTGAGCCATTCCTGTGTCACTAGTTATAGATTCCGATGCTTCACTTCCGGTTTACTGTATCCCTCTGACCATCTTATTGACGATGAAACACAGAAATAGCATCGGAATAAAATAAAAAATTCACAATGCCGACTTAAGTACAAGAAAACTGACTCTTGTTACTGTCTATGTTTTGAACCAATCCTGTGACACTAGTTATAGATTCCGATGCTTCACTTCAGGTTCACTGTATCCCTCTGACCTTCTTATTGACGATGAAAGACTGAAATTCCATCGGAATTAAATACAAAAGGCACAATGACGACTTAAGTACAATAAAACTGACTCTTCCTACTGTCTGTGTTTTGAACCATTCCTGTGACACTAGTTATAGATTCCGATGCTTCACTTCAGGTTTGCTGTATACCTCTTACTTTCTTATTGACGATGAAATACAGAGTTCGCATCGGAACTAAATACAAAAGGCACCATCCCGACTTAAGTACAAGAAAACTGACTCTTCTTACTGTCTATGTTTTGAACCATTCCTGTGACACTGGTTATAGATTCCGATGCTTCCCTTCAGGTTTACTGTATCCCTCTGACCATCTTATTGAGGATGAAACACAGAAATTGCATCGAAATTAAATACAAAAGGCACAATGCAGATTTAAATACCAGAAAATTGACTCTTCTTACGGTCTATGATTTGAACCATTCATGAGACACTAATTATAGATTACGATGCTTCACTTCAGGTTTACTGTATCCCTCTGACCTTCTTATTGACGATGAAACACAGAAATTGCATCGGAATTAAATACAAAAGTCACAATGCCGTCTTAAGTACAAGAAAACTGACTCTTCCTACTATCTAAGATTTGAACCATTCGTGTGACACTAGTTATAGATTCCGATGCTTCACTTCAGGTTTTCTGTATTCCTCTGACCTTCTTATTGACGACGAAACACAGAAATTGCATCGGAATTAAATACAAAAGGCACAATGCCGACTTAAGTACAAGAAAACTGACTCTTCTTACTGGCTATATTTTGAACCATTCCTGTGACACTAGTTATAGATTCCGATGCTTCACTTCAGTTTCACTGTATCCCTCTGACCTTCTTATTGACGATGAAACATTGATATTCCATCGGAATTAAATACAAAAGGCACAATGCTGACTTAAGTACAAGAAAACAAACTCTCCTTATTGTCTATGTTTGAACCGTTCCTGTGACACTAGTTATTGATTCCGATGCTTCACTTCAGGTTTACTGTATCCCTCTGACCTTCTTATTGACGATGAAACACAGAAATTGCATCGAAATTAAATACAAAAGGCACAATGCTGATTTAAATACAAGAAAACTGACTCTTCTTACTGTCTATGTTTTAAACCATTCATGTGTCACTAATTATAGATTCCGATGCTTCACTTCAGGTTTACTATATCCCTCTGACATTCTTATTGATAATGAAACACAGAAATTGCATCGGAATTAAATACAAAAGGCACAATGCCGACCTAAGTACAAGAAAATTGACTCTTCTTACTGTCTATGATTTGAACCATTCCTGTGACACTAGTTATAGATTCCGATGCTTCACTTCAAGTTTACTGTATCATTCTGACCTTCTTATTGACGATGAAACACAGAAATTGCATCGGAATTAGATACAAAAGGCACAATGCCGACTTAAGTACAAGATAACTGACTCTTCTTACTGTCTATGTTTTGAACCATTCCTGTGACACTAGTTATAGATTCCGATGCATCACTTCAGGTTTACTGTATCCCTCTAACCCTCTTATTGACGATGAAACACAGAATTTGCATCGGAATTAAATACAAAAAGCACAATGCCGACATAAGTACAAGAAAACTGACTTTTCTTACTGTCTATGTTATGAACAATTCCTGTGACACTAGTTATAGATTCCGATGCTTCACGTCAGGTCTACCGTATCCCTCCGACCTTCTTATTGACGTTGAAACACAGAAATTGCATCGGATTAAATACAAAAGGCACAATGCCGACATAAGTACAAGAAAACTGACTCTTCTTACTGTCTATGCTTTGAACCATTCCTGTGACACTAGTTATAGATTCCGTTGCTTCACTTCAGTATTACTGTATACTTCTGACCTTCGTATTGACGATGAAACACAGAATTTGCATCGGAATTAAATACAAAAGGCACAATGCCTACTTAAGTACAAGAAAACTGACATTTCTTACTGTCTATGTTTTGAACCATTCCTGTGACACTAGTTATAGATTCCGATGCTTCACTTCAGGTTTACTGTATCCCTCTGACGTTCTTATTGACGACGTAACACAGAAATTGCATCGAAATTAAATACAAGAGGCACAATGCTGATTTAAATACAAGAAAACTGACTCTTCTTACTGTCTATGTTTTGAACCATTCATGTGTCACTAATTATAGATTCCGAAGCTTCACTTCAGGTTTACTGTATCCCTCTGACCTTCTTATTGACAATGATACACAGAAATTGCATCGGAATTAAATACAAAAGGCACAATGCCGACCTAAGTACAAGAAAACTGACTCTTCTTACTGTCTATGTTTGAGCCATTCCTGTGTCACTAGTTATAGATTCCGATGCTTCACTTCCGGTTTACTGTATCCCTCTGACCATCTTAGGGACGATGAAACACAGAAATAGCATCGGAATAAAATAAAAAAGGCACAATGCCAACTTAAGTACAAGAAAACTGACTCTTCTTACTGTCTATGTTTTGAACCAATCTTGTGACACTAGTTATAGATTCCGATGCTTCACTTCAGGTTCACTGTATCCCTCTGACCTTCTTATTGACGATGAAAGACTGAAATTCCATCGGAATTAAATACAAAAGTCACAATGCCGACTTAAGTTTAATAAAACTGACTCTTCCTACTGTCTATGTTTTGAACCATTCCTGTGACACTAGTTATAGATTCCGATGCTTCACTTCAGGTTTGCTGTATACCTCTGACCTTCTTATTGACGATGAAACACAGAATTCGCATCGGAATTAAATACAAAAGGCACCATCCCGACTTAAGTACAAGAAAACTGACTCTTCTTACTGTCTATGTTTTGAACTATTCCTGTGACGCTAGTTATAGATTCCGATGCTTCACTTCAGGTTTACTGTATCCCTCTGACCACGTTATTGAGGATGAAACACAGAAATTGCATCGAAATTATATACAAAAGGCACAATGCTGATTTAAATACCACAAAATTGACTCTTCTTACGTTCTATGAATTGAACCATTCATGTGACACTAATTATAGATTCCGATGCTTCACTTCAGGTTTACTGTATCCCTCTGACCTTCCTATTGACGATGAAACACAGAAATTGCATCGGAATTGAATACAAAAGGCACAATGCCGACTTAAGTACAAGAAAACTGACTCTTCCTACTATCTAAGATTTGAACCATTCCTGTGACACTAGTTATAGATTCCGATGCTTCACTTCAGGTTCACTGTATCCCTCTGACCTTCTTATTGACGATGAAACACTGAAATTGCATCGGAATTAAATACAAAAGGCACAATGCCGACTTAAGTACAAGAAAACTGACTCTTCTTACAGTCTATGTTTGAACCATTCCTGTGACACTAGTTATAGATTCCAATGCTTCACTTCAGGTTTACTGTATGCCTCTGACCCTCTTATTGACGATGAAACACAGAAATTTCATCGGAATTAAATACAAAAGGCACAATGCCGACTTAAGTACAAGAAAACTGACTCTTCTTACTGTCTATGTTTTGAAACTTTCCTGTGACACTAGTTATAGATTCCGATGCTTTACTTCAGGTTTACTGTATACCTCTGACCTTCGTATTGACGATGACACACAGAAATTGCATAGGATTAAATACAAAGGGCACAATTCCGACTTAAGTACAAGAAAACTGACTCTTCTTACTGTCTATGTTTGAACCATTCCTGTGTCACTAGTTATAGATTCCGATGTTTCACTTCCGGTTTACTGTATCCCTCTGACCATCTTATTGACGATTAAACACAGAAATAGCATCGGAATAAAATAAAAAAGGCACAATGCCGACTTAAGTACAAGAAAACTGACTCTTCTTACTGTCTATGTTTTGAACCAATCCTGTGACACTAGTTATAGATTCCGATACTTCACTTCAGGTTCACTGTATCCCTCTGACCTTCTTATTGACGATGAAAGACTGAAATTAAATCGGAATTAAATACAAAAGACACAATGCCGACTTCAGTACAATAAAACTGACTCTTCCTACTGTCTATGTTTTGAACCATTCCTGTGACACTAGTCATAGATTCCGATGCTTCACTTCAGGTTTGCTGTATACCTCTGACCTTCTTATTGACGATGAAACACAGAATTAGCATCGGAATTAAATACAAAAGACACCATCCCGACTTATGTACAAAAAAACTGACTCTTCTTACTGTCTATGTTTTGAACCATTCCTGTGACACTAGTTATAGATTCCGATGCTTCACTTCAGGTTTACTGTATCCCTCTGACCATCTTATTGAGGATGAAACACAGAAATTGCATCGAAATTAAATACAAAAGGCACAATGCAGATTTAAATACCAGAAAATTGACTCTTCTTACGTTCTATGATTTGAACCATTCATGTGACACTAATTATAGATTCTGATGCATCACTTCAGGTTTACTGTATCCCTCTGACCTTCTTATTGACGATGAAACACAGAAATTGCATCGGAATTAAATTCAAAAGGCACAATGCGACTTAAGTACAAGAAAACAGACTCTTCTTACTGTCTATTAATTGAACCATTCCTGTGACACTAGTTATAGATTCCGATGCTTCACTTCAGGTTCACTGTATCCCTCTGACCTTCTTATTGACGATGAAACACTGAAATTGCATCTGAATTAAATACAAAAGGCACAATGCCGACTTAAGTACAAGAAAACTGACTCTTCTTACAGTCTATGTTTGAACCATTCCTGTGACACTAGTTATAGATTCCGATGCTTCTCTTCAGGTTTACTGTATGCCTCTGACCCTCTTATTGACGATGAAACACAGAAATTTCATCGGAATTAAATACAAAAGGCACAAAGCCGACTTAAGTACAAGAAAACTGACTCCTCTTACTGTCTATGTTTTGAACCTTCCCTGTGACACTAGTTATAGATTCCGATGCTTTACTTCAGGTTTACTGTATCCCTTTGACCTTCGTATTGACGATGACACACAGAAATTCCATAGGAGTAAATACAAAAGGCACAATTCCGACTTAAGTACAAGAAAACTGACTCTTCTTACTGTCTATGTTTGAACCATTCCTGTCTCACTAGTTATAGATTCCGATGCTTCACTTCCGGTTTACTGTATCCCTCTGACCATCTTATTGACGATGAAACACAGAAATAGCATCGGAATAAAATAAAAAATGCACAATGCCGACTTAAGTACAAGAAAACTGACTCTTCTTACTGTCTATGTTTTGAACCAATCCTGTGACACTAGTCATAGATTCCGATGCTTCACTCAGGTTCACTGTATCCCTCGGACCTTCTTATTGACGATGAAAGACTGAAATTCCATCGGAATTAAATACAAAAGGCACAATGCCGACTTAAGTACAATAAAACTGGATCTTCCTACTGTCTATGTTTTGAACCATTCCTGTGACACTAGTTATAGATTCCGATACTTCACTTCAGGTTTGCTGTATACCTCTGACCTTCTTATTGACGATGAAACACAGAATTCGCATCGCAATTAAATACAAAAGGCACCATCCCGACTTAAGTACAAGAAAACTGAACCGTCTTACTGTCTATGTTTTGAACCAGTCCTGTGACACTAGTTATAGATTCTGATGCTTCACTTCAGGTTTACTGTATCCCTCTGACCTTCTTATTGACGATGAAACACAGAAATTGCATCGGAATTAAATACAAAAGGCACAATGCCGACTTAAGTACAGGAAAACTGACTCTTCCTACTATCTAAGATTTGAACCATTCCTGTGACACTAGTTATAGATTCCGATGCTTCACTCAGGTTCACTGTATCCCTCGGACCTTCTTATTGACGATGAAAGACTGAAATTCCATCGGAATTAAATACAAAAGGCACAATGCCGACTTAAGTACAATAAAACTGGATCTTCCTACTGTCTATGTTTTGAACCATTCCTGTGACACTAGTTATAGCTTCCGATACTTCACTTCAGGTTTGCTGTATACCTCTGACCTTCTTATTGACGATGAAACACAGAATTCGCATCGCAATTAAATACAAATGGCACCATCCCGACTTAAGTACAAGAAAACTGAACCGTCTTACTGTCTATGTTTTGAACCAGTCCTGTGACACTAGTTATAGATTCTGATGCTTCACTTCAGGTTTACTGTATCCCTCTGACCTTCTTATTGACGATGAAACACAGAAATTGCATCGGAATTAAATACAAAAGGCACAATGCCGACTTAAGTACAGGAAAACTGACTCTTCCTACTATCTAAGATTTGAACCATTCCTGTGACACTAGTTATAGATTCCGATGTTTCACTTCAGGTTTACTGTATTCCTCTGACCTTCTTATTGACGACGAAACACAGAAATTGCATCGGAATTAAATACAAAACGCACAATGCCGACTTAAGTACAACAAAACTGACTCTTCTTACTGGCTATATTTTGAACCATTTCTGTGACACTAGTTATAGATTCCGATGCTTCACTTCGGTTTCACTGTATCCCTCTGACCTTCTTATTGACGATGAAACACTGATATTTCATCGGAATTAAATACAAAAGGCACTATGCTGACTTAAGTACAAGAAAACTGACTCTTCTTATTGTCTATGTTTGAACCGTTCCTGTGACACTAGTTATAGATTCCGATGCTTCACTTCAGGTTTACTGTATCCCTCTGTCTTTCTTATTGACGATGAAACACAGAAATTGCATCGAAATTAAATACAAAAGGCACAATGCTGATTTAAATACAAGAAAACTGACTCTTCTTACTGTCTATGATTTGAACCATTCCTGTGATAGTAGTTATAGATTCCGATGCTTCACTTCAGGTTTACTGTATCATTCTGACCTTCTTATTGACGATGAAACACATAAATTGCATCGGAATTAGATACAAAAGGCACAATGCCGACTTAAGTACAAGATAACTGACTCTTCTTACTGTCTATGTTTTGAACCATTCCTGTGACACAAGTTATAGATTCCGATGCTTCACTTCAGGTTTACTGTATCCCTCCGACCTTCTTATTGACGTTGAAACCCAGAAATTGCATCGGATTAAATACAAAAGGCACAATGCCGACATAAGTACAAGAAAACTGACTCTTCTTACTGTCTATGCTTTGAACCATTCCTGTGACACTGATTATAGATTCCGTTGCTTCACTTCAGTATTACTGTATACCTCTGACCTTCTTATTGACGATGAAACACAGAATTTGCATCGGAATTAAATACAAAAGGCACAATGCCGACTTAAGTACAAGAAAACTTACTCTTCTTACTGTCTATGTTTGAACCATTCCTGTGACACTAGTTATAGATTCCGATGCTTCACTACAGGTTTACTGTATGCCTCTGACCTTCTTATTGACGATGAAACAGAGAAATTGCATCGGATTTGAATACAAAAAGCACAATGTCGACTTAAGTACAAGAAAACTGACTCTTCTTACTCTCTATGTTTTGAACCATTCCTGTGACACTAAATATAAATTCCGATGCTTCACTTCAGGTTTACTGTATCCCTCTGACCTCCTTATTGACGATGAAACACAGAAATTGCATCGGAATTAAATACAAAAAAGCACAATGCCGACTGAAGTACAAGAAAACTGACTCTTCTTACTGTCTATATTTTGAACCATTCATGGGACACTAGTTATAAATTCCGATGCTTCACTGCAGGTTTACTGTATCCCTCTGACCTTCTTATTGACGATGAAACTCAGAAATTGCATCGGCGTTAAATACAAAAGGCACAATGCCGACATAAGGTCAAGAAATCTGACTCTTCTTACTGTCTATGCTTTGAACAATTCCTGTGACACTAGTTATAGATTCCGATGCTTCACTTCAGGTTTACCGTATCCCTCCGACTTTCTTATTGACGATGAAACACAGAAATTGCATCGGATTAAATACAAAAGGATAAATGCCGACTTAAGTACAAGAAAACTGATCTTCTACCTGTCTATGCTTTGAATTCTTCCTGAGACTCTAGGTATAGAATACGATGCTTCACTTCAGGTTCACTATATCCCTCTGACCTTCTTATTGACGATGAAACACTGAAATTGCATCGGAATTAAATACAAAAGGAACAATGCCGACTTAAGTACAAGAAAACTGACACTTAATACTGTCTATGTTTGAACCATTCCTGTGACACTAGTTATAGATTCCGATGCTTCACTTCAGGTTTACTGTGTGCCTCTGACCTTCATATAGACGATGAAACACATAAATTGCATCGGAATTAAATACAAAAGGCAAAATGCCGACTTAAGTACAAGAAAACTGACTCTTCATACTGCCTGTGTTTTGAACCATTCCTGTGACACTAGTTATAGATTCCGATGCTTCACTTCAGGTTTACTGTATCCCTCTGCCCTTCTTATTGACGATGAAACACAGAAATTGCATCGGAATTAACTACAAAAGGTACAATGCCGACTTAAGTACAAGAAAACTGACTTTTCTTACTGTCTATGTTTTGAACCATTCCTGTGACACTAGTTATAAATTGCGATGCTTCACTTGAGGTTTACTGTATCCCTCTGACCTTCTTATTGACGATGAAACACAGAAATTGCATCGAAATTAAATGCAAAAGGCACAATGCCGACCTAAGTACAAGAAAACTGACTCTTCTTACTGTCTATGATTTGAACCATTCCTGTGACACTAGTTATAGATTCCGATGCTTCGCTTCAGGTTTACTGTATTCCTCTGACCTTCTTATTGACGATGAAACACAGAAATTGCATCAGAATTAAATACAAAAGGCACAATGCCAACTTAAGTACAAGAAAACTGACTCTTCTTACTGCCTATGATTTGAACCATTCCTGTGACACTAGTTATAGATTCCGATGCTACACTTCAGGTTTACTGTATCATTCTGACCTTCTTATTGACGATGAAACACAGAAATTGCATCGGAATTAGATACAAAAGGCACAATGCCGACATAAGTACAAGATAACTGACTCTTCTTACTGTCTATGTTTTGAACCATTCCTGTGACACTAGTTATAGATTCCGATGCTTCACTTCAGGTTTACTGTATCCTTCTGACCTTCTTATTGACGATGAAACACAGAAATTGCATCGGAATTAAATACAAAAAGCACAATGCCGACATAAGTACAAGAAAACTGACTATTCTTACTGTCTATGTTTTGAACAATTCCTGTGACACTTGTTATAGATTCCGATGCTTCACTTCAGGTCTACCGTATCCCTCCGACCATCTTATTGACGTTGAAACACAGAAATTGCATCGGATTAAATAAAAAAGGCGCAATGCCGACATAAGTACAAGAAAACTGACTCTTCTTACTGTCTATGCTTTGAACCATTCCTGTGACACTGGTTATAGATTCCGTTGCTTCACTTCAGTATTACTGTATACCTCTAACCTTCTTATTGACGATGAAACACAGAATTTGCGTCGGAATTAAATACAAAAGGCACAATGCCTACTTAAGTACAAGAAAACTGACTCTTCTTACTGTCTATGTCTTGAACCATTCCTGTGACACTAGTTATAGATTCCGATGCTTCACTTCAGGTTTACTGTATCCCTCTGACGTTCTTATTGACGACGAAACACAGAAATTGCATCGAAATTAAATACAAAAGGCACAATGCTGATTTAAATACAAGAAAACTGACTCTTCTTACTGTCTATGTTATGAACCATCATGTGTCACTAATTACAGATTCCGAAGCTTCACTTCAGGTTTACTGTATCCCACTGACCTTCTTATTGACAATGAAACACAGAAATTGCATCGAAATTAAATACAAAAGGCACAATGCCGACTTAAGTACAAGAAAACTGACTCTTCTTACCGTCTATGGTTTGAACCATTCCTGTGACACTAGTTATAGATTCCGATGCTTCACTTCAGGTTTACTGTATGCCTCTGACCTTCTTATTGACGATGAAACAGAGAAATTGCATCGGATTTGAATACAAAAAGCACAATGTCGACTTAAGTACAAGAAAACTGACTCTTCTTACTCTCTATGTTTTGAACCATTCCTGTGACACTAAATATAAATTCCGATGCTTCACTTCAGGTTTACTGTATCCCTCTGACCTTCTTATTGACGATGAAACACAGAAATTGCATCGAAATTAAATACAAAAGGCACAATGCTGATTTAAATACAAGAAAACTGACTCTTCTTACTGTCTATGTTATGAACCATCATGTGTCACTAATTACAGATTCCGAAGCTTCACTTCAGGTTTACTGTATCCCACTGACCTTCTTATTGACGATGAAACACAGAAATTGCATCGGAGTTAAATACAAAAGGCACAATGCCGACATAAGGACGAGAAATCTGACTCTTCTTACTGTCTATGCTTTGAACAATTCCAGTGACACTAGTTATAGATTCCGATGCTTCACTTCAGGTTTACCGTATCCCTCCGACTTTCTTATTGACGATGAAACACAGAAATTGCATCGGATTAAATACAAAAGGAACAATGCCGACTTAAGTACAAGAAAACTGATCTTCTACCTGTCTATGCTTTGAATTCTTCCTGAGACTCTAGTTATAGAATACGATGCTTCACTTCAGGTTCACTACATCCCTCTGACCTTCTTATTGACGATGAAACACTGAAATTGCATCGGAATTAAATACAAATGGAACAATGCCGACTTAAGTACAAGAAAACTGACACTTAATACTGTCTATGTTTGAACCATTCCTGTGACACTAGTTATAGATTCCGATGCTTCACTTCAGGTTTACTGTGTGCCTCTGACCTTCATATAGACGATGAAACACATAAATTGCATCGGAATTAAATACAAAAGGCAAAATGCCGACTTAAGTACAAGAAAACTGACTCTTCATACTGTCTGTGCTTTGAACCATTCCTGTGACACTAGTTATAGATTCCGATGCTTCACTTCAGGTTTACTGTATCCCTCTGCCCTTCTTATTGACGATGAAACACAGAAATTGCATCGGAATTAAATACAAATGTACAATGCCGACTTAAGTACAAGAAAACTGACTTTTCTTACTGTCTATGTTTTGAACCATTCCTGTGACACTAGTTATAGATTGCGATGCTTCACTTGAGGTTTACTGTATCCCTCTGACCTTCTTATTGACGATGAAACACAGAAATTGCATCGAAATTAAATACAAAAGGCACAATGCCGACCTAAGTACAAGAAAACTGACTCTTCTTACTGTCTATGATTTGAACCATTCCTGTGACACTAGTTATAGATTCCGATGCTTCGCTTCAGGTTTACTGTATTCCTCTGACCTTCTTATTGACGATGAAACACAGAAATTGCATCAGAATTAAATACAAAAGGCACAATGCCGACTTAAGTACAAGAAAACTGACTCTTCTTACTGTCTATGGTTTGAACCATTCCTGTGACACTAGTTATAGATTCCGATGCTTCACTTCAGGTTCACTGTATCCCTCTGACCTTCTTATTGACGATGAAACACAGAAATTGCATCACAATTAAATACAAAAGCCACAATGTCGACTTATGTACAAGAAAACTGACTCTTCTTACTGTCTATGTTTTGAACCATTCATGTAAAACTCGTTATAGATTCCGATGCTTTACTTCAGGTTTACTGTATCCCTCTGCCCTTCTTATTGACGATGAAACACAGAAATTGCTTCGGAATTAAATACAAAAGTCACAATGCCGACTTAAGTACAAGAAAACTGACTCTTCTTACTCTCTATGTTTTGAACCATTCCTGTGACACTAAATATAAATTCCGATGCTTCACTTCAGGTTTACTGTATCCCTCTGACCTTCTTATTGACGATGAAACACAGAAATTGCATCGGAATTAAATACAAAAATGCACAATGCCGACTGAAGTACAAGAAACCTGACTCTTCTTACTGTCTATATTTTGAACCATTCATGGGACACTAGTTATAAATTCCGATGCTTCACTGCAGGTTTACTGTATCCCTCTGACCTTCTTATTGACGATGAAACACAGAAATTGCATCGGAGTTAAATACAAAAGGCACAATGCCGACATAAGGACGAGAAATCTGACTCTTCTTACTGTCTATGCTTTGAACAATTCCTGTGACACTAGTTATAGATTCCGATGCTTCACTTCAGGTTTACCGTATCCCTCCGACTTTCTTATTGACGATGAAACACAGAAATTGCATCGGATTAAATACAAAAGGAACAATGCCGACTTAATACAAGAAAACTGATCTTCTACCTGTCTATGCTTTGAATTCTTCCTGAGACTCTAGTTATAGAATACGATGCTTCACTTCACATTCACTATATCCCTCTGACCTTCTTATTGACGATGAAACACTGAAATTGCATCGGAATTAAATACAAAAGGAACAATGCCGACTTAAGTACAAGAAAACTGACACTTAATACTGTCTATGTTTGAACCATTCCTGTGACACTAGTTATAGATTCCGATGCTTCACTTCAGGTTTACTGTGTGCCTCTGACCTTCATATAGGCGATGAAACACATAAATTGCATCGGAATTAAATACAAAAGGCAAAATGCCGACTTAAGTACAAGAAAACTGACTCTTCATACTGTCTGTGTTTTGAACCATTCCTGTGACACTAGTTATAGATTCCGATGCTTCACTTCAGGTTTACTGTATCCCTCTGCCCTTCTTATTGACGATGAAACACAGAAATTGCATCGGAATTAAATACAAAAGGTACAATGCCGACTTAAGTACAAGAAAACTGATTTTTCTTACTGTCTATGTTTTGAACCATTCCTGTGACACTAGTTATAGATTGCGATGCTTCACTTGAGATTTACTGTATCCCTCTGACCTTCTTATTGACGATGAAACACAGAAATTGCATCGAAATTAAATACAAAAGGCACAATGCCGACCTAAGTACAAGAAAACTGACTCTTCTTACTGTCTATGATTTGAACCATTCCTGTGACACTAGTTATAGATTCCGATGCTTCGCTTCAGGTTTACTGTATTCCTCTGACCTTCTTATTGACGATGAAACACAGAAATTGCATCAGAATTAAATACAAAAGGCACAATGCCGACTTAAGTACAAGAAAACTGACTCTTCTAACTGTCTATGGTTTGAACCATTCCTGTGACACTAGTTATAGATTCCGATGCTTCACTTCAGGTTCACTGTATCCCTCTGACCTTCTTATTGACGATGAAACACAGAAATTGCATCAGAATTAAATACAAAAGGCACAATGTCGACTTATGTACAAGAAAACTGACTCTTCTTACTGTCTATGTTTTGAACCATTCATGTAAAACTCGTTATAGATTCCGATGCTTTACTTCAGGTTTACTGTATCCCTCTGCCCTTCTTATTGACGATGAAACACAGAAATTGCTTCGGAATTAAATACAAAAGTCACAATGCCGACTTAAGTACAAGAAAACTGACTCTTCTTACTCTCTATGTTTTGAACCATTCCTGTGACACTAAATATAAATTCCGATGCTTCACTTCAGGTTTACTGTATCCCTCTGACCTTCTTATTGACGATGAAACACAGAAATTGCATCGGAATTAAATACAAAAATGCACAATGCCGACTGAAGTACAAGAAAACTGACTCTTCTTACTGTCTATATTTTGAACCATTCATGGGACACTAGTTATAAATTCCGATGCTTCACTGCAGGTTTACTGTATCCCTCTGACCTTCTTATTGACGATGAAACACAGAAATTGCATCGGAGTTAAATACAAAAGGCACAATGCCGACATAAGGACGAGAAATCTGACTCTTCTTACTGTCTATGCTTTGAACAATTCCTGTGACACTAGTTATAGATTCCGATGCTTCACTTCAGGTTTACCGTATCCCTCCGACTTTCTTATTGACGATGAAACACAGAAATTGCATCGGATTAAATACAAAAGGAACAATGCCGACTTAAGACAAGAAAACTGATCTTCTACCTGTCTATGCTTTGAATTCTTCCTGAGACTCTAGTTATAGAATACGATGCTTCACTTCACATTCACTATATCCCTCTGACCTTCTTTGTAACGATGAAACACTGAAATTGCATCGGAATTAAATACAAAAGGAACAATGCCGACTTAAGTACAAGAAAACTGACTCTTCTTACTGTCTATATTTTGAACCATTCATGGGACACTAGTTATAAATTCCGATGCTTCACTGCAGGTTTACTGTATCCCTCTGACCTTCTTATTGACGATGAAACACAGAAATTGCATCGGAGTTAAATACAAAAGGCACAATGCCGACATAAGGACGAGAAATCTGACTCTTCTTACTGTCTATGCTTTGAACAATTCCTGTGACACTAGTTATAGATTCCGATGCTTCACTTCAGGTTTACCGTATCCCTCCGACTTTCTTATTGACGATGAAACACAGAAATTGCATCGGATTAAATACAAAAGGAACAATGCCGACTTAAGACAAGAAAACTGATCTTCTACCTGTCTATGCTTTGAATTCTTCCTGAGACTCTAGTTATAGAATACGATGCTTCACTTCACATTCACTATATCCCTCTGACCTTCTTATTGACGATGAAACACAGAAATTGCATCAGAATTAAATACAAAAGGCACAATGTCGACTTATGTACAAGAAAACTGACTCTTCTTACTGTCTATGTTTTGAACCATTCATGTAAAACTCGTTATAGATTCCGATGCTTTACTTCAGGTTTACTGTATCCCTCTGCCCTTCTTATTGACGATGAAACACAGAAATTGCTTCGGAATTAAATACAAAAGTCACAATGCCGACTTAAGTACAAGAAAACTGACTCTTCTTACTCTCTATGTTTTGAACCATTCCTGTGACACTAAATATAAATTCCGATGCTTCACTTCAGGTTTACTGTATCCCTCTGACCTTCTTATTGACGATGAAACACAGAAATTGCATCGGAATTAAATACAAAAATGCACAATGCCGACTGAAGTACAAGAAAACTGACTCTTCTTACTGTCTATATTTTGAACCATTCATGGGACACTAGTTATAAATTCCGATGCTTCACTGCAGGTTTACTGTATCCCTCTGACCTTCTTATTGACGATGAAACACAGAAATTGCATCGGAGTTAAATACAAAAGGCACAATGCCGACATAAGGACGAGAAATCTGACTCTTCTTACTGTCTATGCTTTGAACAATTCCTGTGACACTAGTTATAGATTCCGATGCTTCACTTCAGGTTTACCGTATCCCTCCGACTTTCTTATTGACGATGAAACACAGAAATTGCATCGGATTAAATACAAAAGGAACAATGCCGACTTATGACAAGAAAACTGATCTTCTACCTGTCTATGCTTTGAATTCTTCCTGAGACTCTAGTTATAGAATACGATGCTTCACTTCACATTCACTATATCCCTCTGACCTTCTTATTGACGATGAAACACTGAAATTGCATCGGAATTAAATACAAAAGGAACAATGCCGACTTAAGTACAAGAAAACTGACACTTAATACTGTCTATGTTTGAACCATTCCTGTGACACTAGTTATAGATTCCGATGCTTCACTTCAGGTTTACTGTGTGCCTCTGACCTTCATATAGGCGATGAAACACATAAATTGCATCGGAATTAAATACAAAAGGCAAAATGCCGACTTAAGTACAAGAAAACTGACTCTTCATACTGTCTGTGTTTTGAACCATTCCTGTGACACTAGTTATAGATTCCGATGCTTCACTTCAGGTTTACTGTATCCCTCTGCCCTTCTTATTGACGATGAAACACAGAAATTGCATCGGAATTAAATACAAAAGGTACAATGCCGACTTAAGTACAAGAAAACTGATTTTTCTTACTGTCTATGTTTTGAACCATTCCTGTGACACTAGTTATAGATTGCGATGCTTCACTTGAGGTTTACTGTATCCCTCTGACCTTCTTATTGACGATGAAACACAGAAATTGCATCGAAATTAAATACAAAAGGCACAATGCCGACCTAAGTACAAGAAAACTGACTCTTCTTACTGTCTATGATTTGAACCATTCCTGTGACACTAGTTATAGATTCCGATGCTTCGCTTCAGGTTTACTGTATTCCTCTGACCTTCTTGTTGACGATGAAACACAGAAATTGCATCAGAATTAAATACAAAAGGCACAATGCCGACTTAAGTACAAGAAAACTGACTCTTCTAACTGTCTATGGTTTGAACCATTCCTGTGACACTAGTTATAGATTCCGATGCTTCACTTCAGGTTCACTGTATCCCTCTGACCTTCTTATTGACGATGAAACACAGAAATTGCATCAGAATTAAATACAAAAGGCACAATGTCGACTTATGTACAAGAAAACTGACTCTTCTTACTGTCTATGTTTTGAACCATTCATGTAAAACTCGTTATAGATTCCGATGCTTTACTTCAGGTTTACTGTATCCCTCTGCCCTTCTTATTGACGATGAAACACAGAAATTGCTTCGGAATTAAATACAAAAGTCACAATGCCGACTTAAGTACAAGAAAACTGACTCTTCTTACTCTCTATGTTTTGAACCATTCCTGTGACACTAAATATAAATTCCGATGCTTCACTTCAGGTTTACTGTATCCCTCTGACCTTCTTATTGACGATGAAACACAGAAATTGCATCGGAATTAAATACAAAAATGCACAATGCCGACTGAAGTACAAGAAAACTGACTCTTCTTACTGTCTATATTTTGAACCATTCATGGGACACTAGTTATAAATTCCGATGCTTCACTGCAGGTTTACTGTATCCCTCTGACCTTCTTATTGACGATGAAACACAGAAATTGCATCGGAGTTAAATACAAAAGGCACAATGCCGACATAAGGACGAGAAATCTGACTCTTCTTACTGTCTATGCTTTGAACAATTCCTGTGACACTAGTTATAGATTCCGATGCTTCACTTCAGGTTTACCGTATCCCTCCGACTTTCTTATTGACGATGAAACACAGAAATTGCATCGGATTAAATACAAAAGGAACAATGCCGACTTAAGACAAGAAAACTGATCTTCTACCTGTCTATGCTTTGAATTCTTCCTGAGACTCTAGTTATAGAATACGATGCTTCACTTCACATTCACTATATCCCTCTGACCTTCTTATTGACGATGAAACACTGAAATTGCATCGGAATTAAATACAAAAGGAACAATGCCGACTTAAGTACAAGAAAACTGACACTTAATACTGTCTATGTTTGAACCATTCCTGTGACACTAGTTATAGATTCCGATGCTTCACTTCAGGTTTACTGTGTGCCTCTGACCTTCATATAGGCGATGAAACACATAAATTGCATCGGAATTAAATACAAAAGGCAAAATGCCGACTTAAGTACAAGAAAACTGACTCTTCATACTGTCTGTGTTTTGAACCATTCCTGTGACACTAGTTATAGATTCCGATGCTTCACTTCAGGTTTACTGTATCCCTCTGCCCTTCTTATTGACGATGAAACACAGAAATTGCATCGGAATTAAATACAAAAGGTACAATGCCGACTTAAGTACAAGAAAACTGACTTTTCTTACTGTCTATGTTTTGAACCATTCCTGTGACACTAGTTATAGATTGCGATGCTTCACTTGAGGTTTACTGTATCCCTCTGACCTTCTTATTGACGATGAAACACAGAAATTGCATCGAAATTAAATACAAAAGGCACAATGCCGACCTAAGTACAAGAAAACTGACTCTTCTTACTGTCTATGATTTGAACCATTCCTGTGACACTAGTTATAGATTCCGATGCTTCGCTTCAGGTTTACTGTATTCCTCTGACCTTCTTATTGACGTTGAAACACAGAAATTGCATCAGAATTAAATACAAAAGGCACAATGCCGACTTAAGTACAAGAAAACTGACTCTTCTAACTGTCTATGGTTTGAACCATTCCTGTGACACTAGTTATAGATTCCGATGCTTCACTTCAGGTTCACTGTATCCCTCTGACCTTCTTATTGACGATGAAACACAGAAATTGCATCAGAATTAAATACAAAAGGCACAATGTCGACTTATGTACAAGAAAACTGACTCTTCTTACTGTCTATGTTTTGAACCATTCATGTAAAACTCGTTATAGATTCCGATGCTTTACTTCAGGTTTACTGTATCCCTCTGCCCTTCTTATTGACGATGAAACACAGAAATTGCTTCGGAATTAAATACAAAAGTCACAATGCCGACTTAAGTACAAGATAACTGACTCTTCTTACTGTCTATATTTTGAACCATCCCTGTGACACTAAATATAAATTCCGATGCTTCACTTCAGGTTTACTGTATCCCTCTGACCTTCTTATTGACGATGAAACACAGAAATTGCATCGGAATTAAATACAAAAGGCACAATGCCGACTGAAGTACAAGAAAACTGACTCTTCTTACTGTCTATGTTTTGAACCATTCAAGTGACACTAGTTATAAATTCCGATGCTTCACTGCAGGTTTACTGTATCCCTCTGACCTTCTTATTGACGATAAAACACAGAAATTGCATAGGAATTAAATACAAAAGGCACAATGCCGACATAAGTACAAGAAATCTGATCTTCTAACTGTCTATGTTTTGAATTCTTCCTGAGACACTAGTTATAGAATACGATGCTTCACTTCGGGTTCACTATATCCCTCTGATCTTCTTATTGACGATGAAACACTGAAATTTCATCGGAATTAAATACAAAAGGCACAATGCCGACTTAAGTACAAGAAAACTGACTCTTCTTACTGTCTATGCTTTGAACCATTCCTGTGACACTAGTTATAGATTCCGATGCTTCACTTCAGGTTCACTGTATCCCTCTGACCTTCTTATTGACGATGAAACACAGATATTGCATCAGAATTAAATACAAAAGGCACAATGTCGACTTATGTACAAGCAAACTGACTCTTCTTACTGTCTATGTTTTGAACCATCCCTGTGACACTAAATATAAATTCCGATGCTTCACTTCAGGTTTACTGTATCCCTCTGACCTTCTTATTGACGATGAAACACAGAAATTGCATCGGAATTAAATACAAAAGGCACAATGCCGACTGAAGTACAAGAAAACTGACTCTTCTTACTGTCTATGTTTTGAACCATTCAAGTGACACTAGTTATAAATTCCGATGCTTCACTGCAGGTTTACTGTATCCCTCTGACCGTCTTATTGACGATGAAACACAGACATTGCATGGGAATTAAATACAAAAGGCACAATGCCGACATAAGTACAAGAAATCTGATCTTCTAACTGTCTATGTTTTGAATTCTTCCTGAGACACTAGTTATAGAATACGATGCTTCACGTCGGGTTCACTATATCCCTCTGATCATCTTATTGACGATGAAACACTGAAATTTCATCGGAATTAAATACAAAAGGCACAATGCCGACTTAAGTACAAGAAAACTGACTCTTCTTACTGTCTATGTTTCGAACCTTTCCTGTGACACTAGTTATAGAATCCGATGCTTCACTTAAGGTTTACTGTATGCCTCTGACCTTCATATTGACGATGAAACACAGAAATTGCATCGGAATTAAATACAAAAGGTACAATGCCGACTTAAGTACAAGAAGACTGACTCTTCTTACAGTCTATATTTTGAACCATTCATGTGACACTCTTTATAGATTACGATGCTTTACTTCAGGTTTACTGTATCCCTCTGACCTTCTTCTTGACGAAGAAACACAGAAATTGCATCGGATTTAAATACAAAAGGTACAATGCCGACTTAAGTACAAGAAAACTGACTTTTCTTACAGTCTATGTTTTGAACCATTCCTGTGATACTAGTTATAGATTCCGATGCTTCACTTCAGGTTTACTGTATCCCTCTGACCTTCTTATTGACGATGAAACACAGAAATTGCATCGAAATTAAATACAAAAGGCACAATGCTGATTTAAATACAAGAAAACTGACTCTTCTTACTGTCTATGTTTTGAACCATACATGTGTCACTAATTATAGGTTCCGATGCTTCACTTCAGGTTTACTGTATCCCTCTGACCTTCTTATTGACGCTGAAACACAGAAATTGCATCGGAATTAAATACAAAATGCACAATGCCGACCTAAGTACAAGAAAACTGACTCTTCTTACTGTCTATGATTTGAACCATTACTGTGACACTAGTTATAGATTCCGATGCTTCGCTTCAGGTTTACTGTATTCTGCTGACCTTCTTATTGACGATGAAACACAGAAATTGCATCAGAATTAAATACAAAAGGCACAATGCCGACTTAAGTACAAGAAAACTGACTCTTCTTACTGTCTATGGTTTGAACCATTCCTGTGACACTAGTTATAGATTCCGATGCTTCACTTCAGGTTCACTGTATCCCTCTGACCTTCTTATTGACGATGAAACACAGAAATTGCATCAGAATTTAATACAAAAGGCACAATGTCGACTTATGTACAAGAAAACTGACTCTTCTTACTGTCTATGTTTTGAACCATTCATGTAAAACTCGTTATAGATTCCGATGCTTTACTTCAGGTTTACTGTATCCCTCTGCCCTTCTTATTGACGATGAAACACAGAAATTGCTTCGGAATTAAATACAAAAGTCACAATGCCGACTTAAGTACAAGATAACTGACTCTTCTTACTGTCTATATTTTGAACCATCCCTGTGACACTAAATATAAATTCCGATGCTTCACTTCAGGTTTACTGTATCCCTCTGACCTTCTTATTGACGATGAAACACAGAAATTGCATCGGAATTAAATACAAAAGGCACAATGCCGACTGAAGTACAAGAAAACTGACTCTTCTTACTGTCTATGTTTTGAACCATTCAAGTGACACTAGTTATAAATTCCGATGCTTCACTGCAGGTTTACTGTATCCCTCTGACCTTCTTATTGACGATAAAACACAGAAATTGCATAGGAATTAAATACAAAAGGCACAATGCCGACATAAGTACAAGAAATCTGATCTTCTAACTGTCTATGTTTTGAATTCTTCCTGAGACACTAGTTATAGAATACGATGCTTCACTTCGGGTTCACTATATCCCTCTGATCTTCTTATTGACGATGAAACACCGAAATTTCATCGGAATTAAATACAAAAGGCACAATGCCGACTTAAGTACAAGAAAACTGACTCTTCTTACTGTCTATGCTTTGAACCATTCCTGTGACACTAGTTATAGATTCCGATGCTTCACTTCAGGTTCACTGTATCCCTCTGACCTTCTTATTGACGATGAAACACAGATATTGCATCAGAATTAAATACAAAAGGCACAATGTCGACTTATGTACAAGCAAACTGACTCTTCTTACTGTCTATGTTTTGAACCATCCCTGTGACACTAAATATTAATTCCGATGCTTCACTTCAGGTTTACTGTATCCCTCTGACCTTCTTATTGACGATGAAACACAGAAATTGCATCGGAATTAAATACAAAAGGCACAATGCCGACTGAAGTACAAGAAAACTGACTCTTCTTACTGTCTATGTTTTGAACCATTCAAGTGACACTAGTTATAAATTCCGATGCTTCACTGCAGGTTTACTGTATCCCTCTGACCTTCTTATTGACGATGAAACACAGAAATTGCATGGGAATTAAATACAAAAGGCACAATGCCGACATAAGTACAAGAAATCTGATCTTCTAACTGTCTATGTTTTGAATTCTTCCTGAGACACTAGATATAGAATACGATGCGTCACGTCGGGTTCACTATATCCCTCTGATCATCTTATTGACGATGAAACACTGAAATTTCATCGGAATTAAATACAAAAGGCACAATGCCGACTTAAGTACAAGAAAACTGACTCTTCTTACTGTCTATGTTTCGAACCTTTCCTGTGACACTAGTTACAGAATCCGATGCTTCACTTCAGGTTTACTGTATGCCTCTGACCTTCATACTGACGATGAAACACAGAAATTGCATCGGAATTAAATACAAAAGGTACAATGCCGACTTAAGTACAAGAAGACTGACTCTTCTTACAGTCTATATTTTGAACCATTCATGTGACACTCTTTATAGATTACGATGCTTTACTTCAGGTTTACTGTATTCCTCTGACCTTCTTCTTGACGAAGAAACACAGAAATTGCATCGGATTTAAATACAAAAGGTACAATGCCGACTTAAGTACAAGAAAACTGACTTTTCTTACAGTCTATGTTTTGAACCATTCCTGTGATACTAGTTATAGATTCCGATGCTTCACTTCAGGTTTACTGTATCCCTCTGACCTTCTTATTGACGATGAAACACAGAAATTGCATCGAAATTAAATACAAAAGGCACAATGCTGATTTAAATACAAGAAAACTGACTATTCTTACTGTCTATGTTTTGAACCATACATGTGTCACTAATTATAGATTCCGATGCTTCACTTCAGGTTTACTGTATCCCTCTGACCTTCTTATTGACGCTGAAACACAGAAATTGCATCGGAATTAAATACAAAATGCACAATGCCGACCTAAGTACAAGAAAACTGACTCTTCTTACTGTCTATGATTTGAACCATTCCTGTGACACTAGTTATAGATTCCGATGCTTCGCTTCAGGTTTACTGTATTCTGCTGACCTTCTTATTGACGATGAAACACAGAAATTGCATCAGAATTAAATACAAAAGGCACAATGCCGACTTAAGTACAAGAAAACTGACTCTTCTTACTGTCTATGGTTTGAACCATTCCTGTGACACTAGTTATAGATTCCGATGCTTCACTTCAGGTTCACATTATCCCTCTGACCTTCTTATTGGCGATGAAACACTGAAATTGCATCGGAATTAAATACAAAAGGCACAATGCCGACTTAAGTACAAGAAAACTGACTCTTCTAACTGTCTATGTTTGAACCATTCCTGTGACCCTAGTTATAGATTCCGATGCTTCACTTCAGGTTTACTGTATGCCTCTGAGCTCCTTATTGACGATGAAACAGAGAAATTGCATCGGAATTGAATACAAAAGGCACAATGTCGACATAAGTACAAGAAAACTGACTCTTCTTACTGTCTATGTTTGAACCATTCTTGCGACACTAGTGATAGATTCCGATGCTTCACTTCAGGTTTACTGTATCCCTCTGACCTTCCTATTGACGATGAAACACAGAATTTGCATCAGAATTATATACAAAAGGCACAATGCCGACTTATGTACAAGAAAACTGACTCTTCTTACTGTCTATGTTTTGAACCATTCATGTGAAACTCGTTATAGATTCCGATGCTTCACTTCAGGTTTACCGTATCCCTCCGACTTTCTTATTGACTATGAAACACAGAAATTGCATCGGATTAAATACGAAATTAACAATGCCGACTTAAGTACAAAAAAACTGATCTTCTAACTGTCTATGTTTTGAATTCTTCTTGAGACACTAGTTATAGAATACGATGCTTCACTTCGGGTTCACTATATCCCTCTGATCTTCTTATTGACGATGAAACACTGAAATTGCATCGGAATTAAATACAAAAGGCACAATGCCGACTTAAGTACAAGAAAACTGACTCTTCTTACTGTCTATGTTTCGAACCTTTCCTGTGACACTAGTTATAGAATCCGATGCTTCACTTCAGGTTTACTGTATGCCTCTGACCTTCATATTGACGATGAAACACAGAAATTGCATCGGAATTAAATACAAAAGGTACAATGCCGTCTTAAGTACAAGAAGACTGACTCTTCTTACTGTCTATATTTTGAACCATTCATGTGCCACTCGTTATAGATTACGACGCTTTACTTCTGGTTTACTGTATCCCTCTGACCTTCTTCTTGACGATGAAAGACAGAAATTGCGTCGGAAATAAATACAAAATGCACAATGCCGACCTAAGTACAAGAAAACTGACTCTTCTTACTGTCTATGATTTGAACCATTCCTGTGACACTAGTTATAGATTCCGATGCTTCGCTTCAGGTTTACTGTATTCTTCTGACCCTCTTATTGACGATGAAACACAGAAATTGCATCAGAATTAAATACAAAAGGCACAATGCCGACTTAAGTACAAGAAAACTGACTCTTCTTACTGTCTATGGTTTGAACCATTCCTGTGACACTAGTTATAGATTCCGATGCTTCACTTCAGGTTCACTGTATCCCTCTGACCTTCTTATTGGCGATGAAACACTGAAATTGCATCGGAATTAAATACAAAAGGCACAATGCCGACTTAAGTACAAGAAAACTGACTCTTCTTACTGTCTATGTTTTGTACCTTTCCTGTGACACTAGTTATAGAATCCGATGCTTCACTTCAGGTTTACTGTATGCCTCTGACCTTCATATTGACGATGAAACACAGAAATTGCATCGGAATTAAATACAAAAGGTACAATGCCGACTTAAGTACAAGAAAACTGACACTTCATACTGTCTATATTTTGAACCATTCATGTGACACTCGTTATAGATTACGATGCTTTACTTCAGGTTTACTGTATCCCTCTGACCTTCTTCTTGACGATGAAACACAGAAATTGCTTCGGAAATAAATACAAAAGGCACAATGCCGACTTAAGTACAAGATAACTGACTCTTGTTACTGTTTGTGTTTTGAACCATTCCTGTGACACTAGTTATAGATTCCAATGCTTCACTTAAGGTTTACCGTATCCCTCCAACCTTCTTATTGACGATGAAACACAGTAATTGCATCGGATTAAATACAAAAGGCACATTGCCGACTTAAGTAAAAGAAAACTTATCTTCTTACTGTCTATGTTTTGAATAATTCCTGTGACACTGGTTATAGAATCCGATGCTTCACTTCAGGCTCACTATATCCCTCTGACCTTCTTATTGACGATGAAACACTGAAATTGCATCGGAATTAAATACAAAAGGAACAATGCCGACTTAAGTACACGAAAACTGACACTTAATACTGTCTATGTTTGAAACATTCCTGTGACACTAGTTATAGATTCCGATGCTTCACTTCAGGTTTACTGTGTGCCTCTGACCTTCATATAGACGATGAAACACATAAATTGCATCGGAATTTAATACAAAAGGCAAAATGCCGACTTAAGTACAAGAAAACTGACTCTTCATACTGTCTGTGTTTTGAACCATTCCTGTGACACTAGTTATAGATTCCGATGCTTCACTTCAGGTTTACTGTATCCCTCTGCCCTTCTTATTGACGATGAAACACAGAAATTGCATCGGAATTAGATACAAAAGGTACAATGCCGACTTAAGTAAAAGAAAACTGACTTTTCTTACTGTCTATGTTTTGAACCATTCCTGTGACACTAGTTATAGATTGCGATGCTTCACTTGAGGTTTACTGTATCCCTCTGACCTTCTTATTGACGATGAAACACAGATATTGCATCGAAATTAAACACAAAAGGCACAATGCCGACCTAAGTACAAGAAAACTGAATCTTCTTACTGTCTATGATTTGAACCATTCCTGTGACACTAGTTATAGATTCCGATGCTTCGCTTCAGGTTTACTGTATTCCTCTGACCTTCTTATTGACGATGAAACACAGAAATTGCATCAGAATTAAATAAAAAGGCACAATGCCGACTTAAGTACAAGAAAACTGACTCTTCTTACTGTCTATGGTTTCAACCATTCCTGTGACACTAGTTATAGATTCCGATGCTTCTCTTCAGGTTCACTGTATCCCTCTGACCTTCTTATTGACGATGAAACACAGAAATTGCATCAGAATTAAATACAAAAGGCACAATGTCGACTTATGTACAAGAAAACTGACTCTTCTTACTGTCTATGTTTTGAACCATTCATGTAAAACTCGTTATAGATTCCCATGCTTTACTTCAGGTTTACTGTATCCCTCTGCCCCTCTTATTGACGATGAAACACAGAAATTGCTTCGGAATTAAATACAAAAGTCACAATGCCGACTTAAGTACAAGATAACTGACTCTTCTTACTGTCTATGTTTTGAACCATCCCTGTGACACTAAATATAAATTCCGATGCTTCACTTCAGGTTTACTGTATCCCTCTGACCTTCTTATTGACGATGAAACACAGAAATTGCATCGGAATTAAATACAAAAGGCACAATGCCGACTGAAGTACAAGAAAACTGACTCTTCTTACTGTCTATGTTTTGAACCATTCAAGTGACACTAGTTATAATTTCCGATGCTTCCCTGCAGGTTTACTGTATCCCTCTGACCTTCTTATTGACGATGAAACACAGACATTGCATGGGAATTAAATACAAAAGGCACAATGCCGACATAAGTACAAGAAATCTGATCTTCTAACTGTCTATGTTTTGAATTCTTCCTGAGACACTAGTTATAGAATACGATGCTTCACTTCAGGTTCACTATATCCCTCTGATCTTCTTATTGACGATGAAACACAGAAATTTCATCGGAATTAAATACAAAAGGCACAATGCCGACTTAAGTACAAGAAAACTGACTCTTCTTACTGTCTATGGTTTGAACCATTCCTGTGACACTAGTTATAGATTCCGATGCTTCACTTCAGGTTCACTGTATCCCTCTGACCTTCTTATTGACGATGAAACACAGAAATTGCATCAGAATTAAATACAAAAGGCACAATGTCGACTTATGTACAAGAAAACTGGCTCTTCTTACCGTCTATGTTTTGAACCATTCATGTAAAACTCGTTATAGATTCCGATGCTTTACTTCAGGTTTACTGTATCCCTCTGCCCTTCTTATTGACGATGAAACACAGAAATTGCTTCGGAATTAAATACAAAAGTCACAATGCCGACTTAAGTACAAGATAACTGACTCTTGTTACTGTCTATGTTTTGAACCATCCCTGTGACACTAAATATAAATTCCGATGCTTCACTTCAGGTTTACTGTATCCCTCTGACCTTCTTATTGACGATGAAACACAGAAATTGCATGGAAATTAAATACAAAAGGCACAATGCCGACATAAGTACAAGAAATCTGACTCTTTTTACTGTCTATGCTTTGAACAATTCCTGTGACACAAGTTATAGATTCCGATGCTTCACTTCAGGTTTACCGTATCCCTCCGACTTTCTTATTGACTATGAAACACAGAAATTCCATCGGATTAAATACGAAATTAACAATGCCGACTTAAGTACAAGAAAACTGATCTTCTAACTGTCTATGTTTTGAATTCATCTTGAGACGCTAGTTATAGAATACGATGCTTCACTTCGGGTTCACTATATCCCTCTGATCTTCTTATTGACGATGAAACACTGAAATTGCATCGGAATTAAATAAAAAAGGCACAATGCCGACTTAAGTACAAGAAAACTGACTCTTCTTACTGTCTATGTTTCGAACCTTTCCTGTGACACTAGTTATAGAATCCGATGCTTCACTTCAGGTTTACTGTATGCCTCTGACCTTCATATTGACGATGAAACACAGAAATTGCATCGGAATTAAATACAAAAGGTACAATGCCGTCTTAAGTACAAGAAGACTGACTCTTCTTACTGTCTATATTTTGAACCATTCATGTGACACTCGTTATAGATTACGACGCTTTACTTCTGGTTTACTGTACCCCTCTGACCTTCTTCTTGACGATGAAAGACAGAAATTGCGTCGGAAATAAATACAAAATGCACAATGCCGACCTAAGTACAAGAAAACTGACTCTTCTTACTGTCTATGATTTGAATCATTCCTGTAACACTAGTTATAGATTCCGATGATTCGCTTCAGGCTTACTGTATTCTTCTGACCTTCTTATTGACGATGAAACACAGAAATTGCATCAGAATTAAATACAAAAGGCACAATGCCGACTTAAGTACAAGAAAACTGACTCTTCTTACTGTCTATGTTTTGAACCATTCCTGTGACACTAGTTATAGATTCCGATGCTTCACTTCAGGTTCACTGTATCCCTCTGACCTTCTTATTGGCGATGAAACACTGAAATTGCATCGGAATTAAATACAAAAGGCACAATGCCGACTTAAGTACAAGAAAACTTACTCTTCTAACTGGCTATGTTTGAACCATTCCTGTGACACTAGTTATAGATTCCGATGCTTCACTTCAGGTTTACTGTATGCCTCTGAGCTCCTTATTGACGATGAAACAGAGAAATTGCATCGGAATTGAATACAAAAGGCACAATGTCGACATAAGTACAAGAAAACTGACTCTTCTTACTGTCTATGTTTGAACCATTCTTGTGACACTAGTAATAGATTCCGATGATTCACTTCAGGTTTACTGTATCCCTCTGACCTTCTTATTGACGATGAAACACAGAATTTGCATCAGAATTAAATACAAAAGGCACAATGCCGACTTATGTACAAGATAACTGACTCTTCTTACTGTCTATGGTTTGAACCATTCCTGTGACACTGAATGTAAATTCCGATGCTTCACTTCAGGTTTACTGTATCTCTCTGCCCTTCTTATTGACGATGAAACACAGAAATCGCATCGGAATTAAATACAAAAGGCACAATGCCGACTTAAGTACCAGAAAACTGGCTCTTCTTACTGTCTATGTTTTGAACCATTCCTGTGACACTAGTTATAGATTCCGATGCTTCACTTCAGGTTTACTGTATCCCTCTGCCCTACTTATTGACGATGAAACACAGAAATTGCATCGGAATTAAATACAAAAGGTACAATGCCGACTTAAGTACAAGAAAACTGACTATTCTTATTGTCTATATTTTGAACCATTCATGTGACACTCGATATAGATTACGATGCTTTACTTCAGGTTTACTGTATCCCTCTGACCTTCTTGTTGACGATGAAACACAGAAATTGCATCGGAATTAAATAGAAAAGGCACAATGCCGACTTAAGTCCAATAAAACTGACTTTTCTTACTGTCTATGATTTGAACCATTCCTCTGACACTAGTTATAGATTCCGATGCTTCACTTCAGGTGTACTGTATCCCTCTGACTTTCTTACTGACGATGAAACACAGAAATTGCATCGGAATGAAATACAAAAGGCACAATGCCGACTTAAGTACAAGAAAACTGACTCTTCTTACTGTCTATGATTTGAACCATTCCTGTAACACTAGTTATAGATTCCGATGCTTCACTTCAGGTTTACAGTATTCCTCTGACCCTCTTATGGACGATGAAACACAGAAATTGCATCGGAATTAAATATAAAAGGCACAATGCCCACTTAAGTACAAGAAAACTGACTCTTCTTACTGTCTATGGTATGAACCATTCCTGTGACACTAGTTATAGATTCCGATGCTTCACTTCAGGTTCACTGTATCCCTCTGACCTTCTTATTGGCGATGAAACACTGAAATTGCATCGGAATTAGATACAAAAGGCACAATGCCGACTTAAGTACAAGAAAATTTACTCTTCTTACTGTCTATGTTTGAACCATTCCTGTGACACTAGTTATAGATTCCTATGCTTCACTTCAGGTTTACTGTATGCCTCTGACGTTCTTATTGACGATGAAACAGAGAAATGGCATCGGAATTGAATACAAAAGGCACAATGTCGACTTAAGTGCAAGAAATCTGACTCTTCTTACTGTCTATGCTTTGAACAATTCCTGTGACACTAGTTAAAGATTCCGATTCTTCACTTCAGGTTTACCGTATCCCTCCGACTTTGTTATTGACGATGAACACAGAAATGGCATCGGATTAAATACAAAAGGAACAATGCCGACTTAAGTACTAGAAAACTGATCTTCTTACTGTCAATGTTTTGAATTATTCCTGAGTCACAAGTTATAGAATACGATGCTTCACTTCTGGTTCACTATATCCCTCTGACCTTCTTATTGACGATGAAACACAGAATTTGCATCAGAATTAAATACAAAATGCACAATGCCGACTTATGTACAAGATAACTGACTCTTCTTACTGTCTATGGTATGAACCATTCCTGTGACACTAGTCATAGATTACGATGCTTCACTTCAGGTTCACTGTATCCCTCTGACCTTCTTATTGGCGATGAAACACTGAAATTGCATCGGAATTAAATACAAAATGCACAATGCCGACTTAAGTACAAGATAACTGACTCTTCTTACTGTCTATGCTTTTAACCATTCCTGTGACACTAAATATAACTTCCGATGCTTCACTTCAGGTTCACTGTATCCCTCTGACCTTCTTATTGGCGATGAAACACTGAAATTGCATCGGAATTAAATACAAAAGGCACAATGCCGACTTAAGTACAAGAAAACTTACTCTTCTAACTGTCTATGTTTGAACCATTCCTGTGACACTAGTTATAGATTCCGATGCTTCACTTCAGGTTTACTGTATGCCTCTGAGCTCCTTATTGACGATGAAACAGAGAAATTGCATCGGAATTGAATACAAAAGGCACAATGTCGACATAAGTACAAGAAAACTGACTCTTCTTACTGTCTATGTTTGAACCATTCTTGTGACACTAGTAATAGATTCCGATGATTCACTTCAGGTTTACTGTTTCCCTCTGACCTTCATATTGACGATGAAACACAGAATTTGCATCAGAATTAAATACAAAAGGCACAATGCCGACTTATGTACAAGATAACTGACTCTTCTTACTGTCTATGGTTTGAACCATTCCTGTGACACTGAATATCAATTCCGATGCTTCACTTCAGGTTTACTGTATCTCTCTGACCTTCTTATTGACGATGAAACACAGAAATCGCATCGGAATTAAATACAAAAGGCACAATGCCGACTTAAGTACCAGAAAACTGGCTCTTCTTACTGTCTATGTTTTGAACCATTCCTGTGACACTAGTTATAGATTTCGATGCTTCACTTCAGGTTTACTGTATCCCTCTGCCCTTCTTATTGACGATGAAACACAGAAATTGCATCGGAATTAAATACAAAAGGTACAATGCCGACTTAAGTACAAGAATACTGACTATTCTTATTGTCTATATTTTGAACCATTCATGTGACACTCGATATAGATTACGATGCTTTACTTCAGGTTTACTGTATCCCTCTGACCTTCTTCTTGACGATGAAACACAGAAATTGCATCGGAATTAAATAGTAAAGGCACAATGCCGACTTAAGTCCAAGAAAACTGACTTTTCTTACTGTCTATGATTTGAACCATTCCTCTGACACTAGTTATAGATTCCGATGCTTCACTTCAGGTGTACTGTATCCCTCTGACTTTCTTACTGACGATGAAACACAGAAATTGCATCGGAATTAAATACAAAAGGCACAATGCCGACTTAAGTACAAGAAAACTGACTCTTCTTACTGTCTATGATTTGAACCATTCCTGTAACACTAGTTATAGATTCCGATGCTTCACTTCAGGTTTACTGTATTCCTCTGACCCTCTTATGGACGATGAAACACAGAAATTGCATCGGAATTAAATATAAAAGGCACAATGCCCACTTAAGTACAAGAAAACTGACTCTTCTTACTGTCTATGGTATGAACCATTCCTGTGACACTAGTTATAGATTCCGATGCATCACTTCAGGTTCACTGTATCCCTCTGACCTTCTTATTGGCGATGAAACACTGAAATTGCATCGGAATTAGATACAAAAGGCACAATGCCGACTTAAGTACAAGAAAATTTACTCTTCTTACTGTCTATGTTTGAACCATTCCTGTGACACTAGTTATAGATTCCTATGCTTCACTTCAGGTTTACTGTATGCCTCTGACCTTCTTATTGACGATGAAACAGAGAAATTGCATCGGAATTGAATACAAAAGGCACAATGTCGACTTAAGTGCAAGAAATCTGACTCTTCTTACTGTCTATGCTTTGAACAATTCCTGTGACACTAGTTAAAGATTCCGATGCTTCACTTCAGGTTTACCGTATCCCTCCGACTTTCTTATTGACGATGAACACAGAAATGGCATCGGATTAAATACAAAAGGAACAATGCCGACTTAAGTACTAGAAAACTGATCTTCTTACTGTCAATGTTTTGAATTATTCCTGAGACACAAGTTATAGAATACGATGCTTCACTTCTGGTTCACTATATCCCTCTGACCTTCTTATTGACGATGGAACACAGAAATTGCTTCGTAATTAAATACAAAAGGCACAATGCCGACTTATGTACAAGATAATTGACTCTTCTTACTGTCTATGTTTTGAACCATTCCTGTGACACTGAATATAAATTCCGATGCTTCACTTCAGGTTTACTGTATCCCTCTGACCTTCTTATTGACGATGAAACACAGAAATTGCCTCGGAATTAAATACAAAAGGCACAATGCTGACTTAAGTACAAGAAAACTGACTCCTCGTACTGTCTATGGTTTGAACCATTCCTGTGACACTAGTTATAGATTCCGATGCTTCGCTTCAGGTTCACTGTATACCTCTGACCTTCTTATTGGCGATGAAACAATGAAATTGCATCGGAATTAATTACAAAACGCACAATGCCAACTGAAGTACAAGAAAACTTACTCTTCTTACTGTCTATATTTTGAACCATTCATGGGACACACGATATAGATTACGATGCTTTACTTCAGGTTTACTGTATCCCTCTGACCTTCTTCTTGACGATGAAACACAGAAATTGCATCGGAATTAAGTACAAAAGGCACAATGCCGACTTAAATACAAGAAAACTGACTCTTCTTACTGTCTATGATTTGAACCATTCCTGTGACACTAGTTATAGATTCCGATGCTTCACTTCAGGTTTACTGTATCCCTCTGACCTTCTTACTGACGATGAAACACAGAAATTGCATCGGAATTAAATACAAAAGGCACAATGCCGACTTAAGTACAAGAAAACTGCTTCTTCTTACTGTCTATGATTTGAACCATTCCTGTGACACTAGTTATAGATTCCAATGCTTCACTTCTGGTTTACTGTATTCCTCTGACCCTCTTATTGACGATGAAACACAGAAATTGCATCGGAATTAAATGTAAAAGGCACAATGCCGACTTAAGTACAAGAAAACTGACTCTTCTTACTGTCTATGATATGAACCATTCCTGTGACACTAGTTATAGATTCCGATGCTTCACTTCAGGTTTACTGTATGCCTCTGACCTTCTTATTGACGATGAAACTGAGACATTGCATCGGAACTGAATACAAAAGGCACAATGTAGACTTAAGTGCAAGAAATCTGACTCTTCTAACTGTCTATGCTTTGAACAGTTCCTGTGACACTAGTTATAGATTCCGATGCTTCACTTCAGGTTTACCGTATCCCTCCGACTTTCTTATTGACGATGAAACACAGATATGGCTTCGGATTAAATACAAAAGGAACAATGCCGACTTAAGTACAAGAAAAATGATCTTCTTACTGTCTATGTTTTGAATTATTCCTGAGACACAAGTTATAGAATACGATGCTTCACTTCGGGTTCACTATATCCCTCTGACCTTCTTATTGACGATGTAACACTGAAATTGCATCGGAATTAAATACAATAGGAACAATGCCGACTTAAGTACAAGAAAACTGACTCTTCTTACTGTCTATGTTTTGAACCTTTCCTGTGACAGTAGTTATAGAATCCGATGCCTTACTTCAGGTTTACTGGTTGCCTCTGACCTTCATATTGACGATGAAACACAGAAATTGCATCGGAATTAAATACAAAAGGTACAATGCCGCCTTAAGTACAAGAAAACTGACTCTTCTTACTGTCTATATTTTGAACCATTCATGTGACACTCGTTATAGATTACGATGCTTTACTTCAGGTTTACTGTATCCCTCTGACCTTCTTATTGACGATAAAACAGAGAAATTGCAACGCAATTAAATACAAAAGGCACAATGCCGAATTAAGTACAAGAAAAGTGACTCCTCTTACTGTCTATGGTTTGAACCATTCCTGTGACACTAGTCATAGATTACGATGCTTCACTTCAGGTTCACTGTATCCCTCTGACCTTCTTATTGGCGATGAAACACTGAAATTGCATCGGAATTAAATACAAAATGCACAATGCCGACTTAAGTACAAGATAACTGACTCTTCTTACTGTCTATGCTTTTAACCATTCCTGTGACACTAAATATAACTTCCGATGCTTCACTTCAGGTTTACTGTATCCCTCTGACATGCTTATTGACGATGAAACACAGAAATTGCATCGGAATTAAATACAAAAGGCACAATGCCGACTGAAGTACAAGAAAACTGACTCTTCTTACTGTCTATCTTTTGAACCATTCCTGTGACACTAGCTATAGATTCCGATGCTTCACTTGAGGTTTACTGTATGCCTCTGACCTTCATATTGACGATGAAACACATAAATTGCATCGGAATTAAATACAAAACGGACACTGCCGATTTAAGTACAAGAAAACTCACTCTTCTTACTGTCTATGTTTGAATCATTCCTGTGACACTAGTTATAGATTCCGATGCTACACTTCAGGTTTACTGTATGCCTCTGACCTTCGTATTGACGATGAAACAGAGAAATTGCATCGGAATTGAATACAGAAGGCACAATGTCGACTTAAGTACAAGAAAACTAACTCTTCTTACTGTCTATGATTTGAACCATTCCTCTGACACTAGTTATAGATTCCGATGCTTCACTTCAGGTTTACTGTATCCCTCTGATCTTCTTGTTGACGATGAAGCACAGAAATTGCATCGGAATTAAATACAAAAGGCACAATGCCGACTTATGTACAAGAAAACTGACTCATCTTACTGTCTATGTTTTGAACCATTCCTGTGACACTAAATATAAATTCCGATGCTTCACTGCTGGTTTACTGTATCCCTCTGACCATCTTGTTGACGATGAAACACAGCAATTCCATAGGAATTAAATACAAAAGGCACAATGACGACATAAGTACAAGAAATCTGACTCTTCTTACTGCCTATGCTGTGACACTAGTTATAGATTCCGATGCTTCACTTCAGGTTTACCGTATCCCTCCGTCCTTCTTATTGACGAAGAAACACAGTAATTGCATCGGATTAAATACAAAAGGCACAATGCCGACTTAAGTACAAGAAAACTGATCTTCTTACTGTCTATGTTTTGAATAATTCCTCTGACACTAGTTATAGAATCCGATACTTCACTTCAGGCTCACTATATCCCTCTGACCTTCTTATTGACGATGAAACACATAAATTGCATCGGAATTAAATACAAAAGGCACAATGCCGACTTAAGTAGAAGAAAACTGACTCTTCATACTGCCTATGTTTTGAACCATTCCTGTGACACTAGTTATAGATTCCGATGCTTCACTTCAGGTTTACTGTATCCCTCTGCCCTTCTTATTGACGATGACACACATCAATTGCATCGGAATGAAATACAAAAGGTACAATGCCGACTTAAGTACAAGAAAACTGACTCTTCTTACTGTCTATATTTTGAACCATTCATGTGACAACCGATATAGATTACGATGCTTTACTTCAGGTTTACTGTATCCCTCTGACCTTCTTCTTGACGAAGAAACACAGAAATTACATCGGAATTAAATACAAAAGGCACAATGCCGACTTAAGTACAAGAAAACTGACTCTTCTTACTGTCTTTGTTTTGAACCATTCCTGTGACACTAGTTATAGATTCCGATTATTCACTTCAGGTTTACTGTATCCCTCTGAGCTTCTTATTGACGATGAAACACAGAAATTGCATCGGAATTAAATAGAAAAGGCACAATGCCGACTTAAGTACAAGAAAACTGACTCTTCTTACTGTCTATGATTTTAACCATTCCTGTGACACTAGTTATAGATTCCGATGCTTCAATTCAGGTTTACTGTATCCCTCTGACTTTCTTACTGACGATGAAACACAGAAATTGTATTGGAATTAAATACAAAAGGCACAATGCCGACTTAAGTACAAGAAAACTGACTCTTCTTACTGTCTATGTTTTGAACCATACCTGTGACACATGTTATGGATTCCGATGCTTCACTTCAGGTTTACTGTATACCTCTCACCTTCTTATTGACGATTAAACACAGAAATTGCTTCGGAATTAAATACAAAAGGCACAATGCCGACTTAAGTACAAGAAAACTGACTCTTCTTACTGTCTATGTTTTGAACCATTCATGTGTCACTAATTATAGATTCCGATGCTTCACTTCAGGTTTACTGTATCCCTCTGACCTTCTTATTGACGATGAAACACAGAAATTGCATCGGAATTAAATACAAAAGGCACAATACCGACCTAAGTACAAGAAAACTGACTCTTCTTACTGTCTATGATTTGAACCATTCCTGTGACACTAGTTATAGATTCCGATGCTTCACTTCAGGTTTACTGTATTCCTCTGACCTTCTTATTGACGATGAAACACAGAAATTGCCTTGGAATTAAATACAAAAGGCACAATGCCGACTTAAGTACAAGAAAACTGACTCTTCTTACTGTCTATGGTTTGAACCATTCCTGTGACACTAGTTATAGATTCCGATGCTTCTCTTCAGGTCCACTGTATACCTCTGACCTTCTTATTGGCGATGAAACAATAAAATTGCATCGGAATTAAATAGAAAACGCACAATGCCGACTTAAGTACAAGAAAACTTACTCTTCTTACTGTGTATGTTTGAACCATTCCTGTGACACTAGTTATAGATTCCGATGCTTCACTTCAGGTTAACTGTATGCCTCTGACCTTCGTATTGACGATGAAACAGAGAAATTGCATCGGAATTGAATACAGAAGGCACAATGTCGACGTAAGTACAAGAAAACTGACTCTTCTTACTGTCTATGATTTGAACCATTCCTCTGACACTAGTTATAGATTCCGATGCTTCACTACAGGTTTACTGTATCCCTCTGACCTTCTTGTTGACGATGAAACACAGAAATTGCATCGGAATTAAATACAAAAGGCACAATGCCGACTTATGTACAAGAAAACTGACTCTTCTTACTGTCTATGTTTTGAACCATTCTTGTGAAACTCGTTATAGATTCAGATGCTTTACTTCAGGTTTACTGTATCCCTCTGACCTTCTTATTGACGATGAAACACAGAAATTGCTTCGGAAATAAATACAAAAGGCACAATGCCGACTTAAGTACAAGATAACTGACTCTTGTTACTGTCTATGTTTTGAACCATTCCTGTGACACTAAATATAAAATCCGATGCTTCACTTCAGGTTTACTGTATCCCTCTGATCTTCTTATTGACGATGTAACACAGAAATTGCATCGGAATTAAATACAAAAGGCACAATGCCGGCTGAAGTACAAGAAAACTGACTCTTCTTACTGTCTATGTTTTGAACCATTCATGTGACACTAGTTATAAATTCCGATGCTTCACTGCAGGTTTACTGTATCCCTCTGACCATCTTGATGACGATGAAACACAGCAATTGCATAGGAATTAAATACAAAAGGCACAATGACGACATAAGTACAAAAAATCTGACTCTTCTTACTGCCTATGCTTTAAACAATTCCTGTGACACTAGTTATAGATTCCGATGCTTCACTTCAGGTTTACCGTATCCCTCCGTCCTTCTTATTGACGAAGAAACACAGTAATTGCATCGGATTAAATACAAAAGGCACAATGCCGACTTAAGTACAAGAAAACTGATCTTCTTACTGTCTATATTTTGAATAATTCCACTGACACTAGTTATAGAATCCGATACTTCACTTCAGGCTCACTATGTCCCTCTGACCTTCTTATTGACGATGAAACACTGAAATTGCATCGGAATTAAATACAAAAGGCACAATGCTGTCTTAAGTACAAGAAAACTGACACTTCATACTGTCTATGTTTTGAACCATTCCTGTGACACTAGTTATAGATTCCGATGCTTCACTTCAGGTTTACTGTATGCCTCTGACCTTCAAATTGACGATGAAACACATAAATTGCATCGGAATTAAATACAAAAGGCACAATGTTGACTTAAGTACAAGAAAACTGACCCTTCATACTTTCTATGTTTTGAACCATTCCTGTGACACTAGTTATAGATTCCGATGCTTCACTTCAGGTTTACTGTATCCCTCTGCCCTTCTTATTGACGTTGAAACACAGAAATTGCATCGGAATTAAATACAAAAGGTGCAATGCCGACTGAAGTACAAGAAAACTGACTCTTCTTACTGTCTATATTTTGAACCATTAATGTGACACTCGATATAGATTACGATGCTTTACTTCAGGTTTACTGTATCCCTCTGACCTTCTTCTTGACGATGAAACACAGAAATGACATCGGAATTAATATACAAAAGGCACAATGCCGACTTAAGTACAAGAAAACTGACTCTTCTTACTGTCTATGTTTTGAAACATTCATGTGAAACTCGTTATAGATTCGGATGCTTTACTTCAGGTTTACTGTATCCCTCTGACCTTCTTATTGACGATGAAACACAGAAATTGCTTCGGAAATAAGTACAAAAGGCACAATGCCGACTTAAGAACAAGATAACTGACTCTTCTTACTGTCTATGTTTTGATCCATTCCTGTGACACTAAATATAAATTCCGATGCTTCACTTCAGGTTTACTGCATCCCTCTGACCTTCTTATTGACGATGTAACACAGAAATTGCATCGGAATTAAATACAAAAGGCACAATGCCGACTGAAGTACAAGAAAACTGACTCTTCTTACTGTCTATATTTTGAACCATTCATGTGACACTAGTTATAAATTCCGATGCTTCACTTCAGGTTTACCGTATCCCTCCGTCCTTTTTATTGACGAAGAAACACAGTAATTGCATCGGATTAAATACAAAAGGCACAATGCCGACTTAAGTAAAAGAAAACTGATCTTCTTACTGTCTATATTTTGAATAATTCCTCTGACACTAGTTATAGAATCCGATACTTCACTTCAGGCTCACTATGTCCCTCTGACCTTCTTATTGACGATGAAACACTGAAATTGCATCGGAATTAAATACAAAAGGCACAATGCTGTCTTAAGTACAAGAAAACTGACACTTCATACTGTCTATGTTTTGAACCATTCCTGTGACACTAGTTATAGATTCCGATGCTTCACTTCAGGTTTACTGTATGCCTCTGACCTTCAAATTGACGATGAAACACATAAATTGCATCGGAATTAAATACAAAAGGCACAATGCCGACTTAAGTACAAGCAAACTGACTCTTCATACTTTCTATGTTTTGAACCATTCCTGTGACACTAGTTATAGATTCCGATATTTCACTTCAGGTTTACCGTATCCCTCCGAACTTCTTATTGACGATAAAACACCGAAATTGTATCGGATTAAATACAAAAGGCACAATGCCACCTTAGGTATAAGAAAACTGCTCTTCTTACTGTGACACTAGTTATAGAATCCGATGCTTCACTTCAGGTTCACTATATCCCTCTGACCATCTGATTGACGATGAAACACTGAAATTGCATCGGAATTAAATACAAAAGGCACAATGCCGACTTAAGTACAAGAAACCTGACTCTTCTTACTGTCTATGATTTGAACCATTCCTGTGACACTAGTTATAGATTCCGATGCTTCACTTCAGGTTTACTGTATGCCTCTGACCTTCCTATTGACGATGAAACACAGAAATTGCATCGGAATTAAATACAAAAGGCACAATTCCGACTTAAGTACAAGAAAACTGAACCATCATACTGTCTATGTTTTAAACCATTCCTGTGACACTAGCTATAGATTCCAATGCTTCACCACATGTTTTCTGTATACCTTTGACATTCCTATTCACGACGAAACACAGAAATTGCATCGGAATTAAATACAAAAGCTACAATGCCGACATAAGTACAAGAAAACTGACTCTTCTTACTGTCTATATTTTGAACCATTCATATGACACTCGGTAAGGTTTACGATGCTTTACTTCAGGTATACTGTATCCCTCTGACCTTCTTCTTGACGATGAAACACAGAAATTGCTTCGGAATTAAATACAAAACCCACAATGCCGACTTAAGTACAAGATAACTGACTCTTCTAACTGTCTGTGTTTTGAACCATTCCTGTGACGCTCGTTATAGATTCCGATGGTTCACTTCAGGTTTACTGTATCCCACTGACCGTCTTATTAACGATGAAACACAGAAATTGCATCGGAATTAAATACAAAAGGCACAATGCCGACTTAAGTACAAGAAAACTGACTCTTCTTACTATCTATGTTTTGAACCATTCCTGTGACACTAGTTATAGATTCCGATGCTTCACTTCAGGTTCACTGTATCCCTCTGACCATCTTATTGACGATGAAACACTGAAATTGCATCGGAATTAAATACAAAAGGCACAATGCCGACCTTAGTACAAGAAAATTGATTCTTCTTACTGTCTATATTTAGAACCCTTCATATGACACTCGTTATAGTTTACGTTGCTTTACTTCAGGTTTACTGTATCCCTCTGAACTTCTTCTTGACGATGAAACACAGAAATTACTTCGGAACTAAATACAAAAGGCACAATGCCGACTTAAGTACAAGGTAACTGACTCTTCTTACTGTCTGTGCTTTGAACCATTCCTGTGACGCTAGTTATAGATTCCGATGTTTCACTTCAGGTTTACTGTATCCCACTGACCCTCTTATTGACGATGAAACCCAGAAATTGCATCGGAATTAAATACAAAATGCACAATGCCGACTTAAGTACAAGAAAACAAACTCTTCTTACAGTCTATGTTTTGAACCATTCCTGTGACACTAGTTATGGTTTCCAATGCTTTACTTCATGTTTACTGTATCACTCTGACATTCTTATTGACGATGGAACACAGAAATTGCATCGTAATTTAATACAAAAAGCACAATGCCGACTTAAGTACAAGAAAACTGGTTCTTCTTATGTCTATGTTTTGAACCATTCATGTGACACTAGTTGTAGATTCCGATGCTTTACTACAGGTTTACTGTATCCCTCTGACCTTCTTGGTGACGATGATACACAGAAATTGCTTCGGAATTAAATACAAAAGGCACAATGCCGACTTAAGTACAAGAAAACTGACTCTTCTTAATCTCTATGCTTTGAACCATTCCTGTGACACTAGATGTAGATTCCGATGCTTCACTTCAGGTTTACTGTATCCCTCTGACCTTCTTATTGACGATGAAACACGAAAATTGCATTGGAATTAAATACAAAAGGCACAATGCCGACTAAAGTACAAGAAAACTGACTCTTCTTACTGTCTATGTTTGAACCATTCCTGTGACACTAGTTATAGATTCCGATGCTTCACTTCAGGTTTACTGTATCCCTCTGACCTTCTTATTGACGATGAAACATAGATATTGCATCGGAATTAAATACAAAAGGCACAACCCCGACTTAAGTAAAGGAAACTGACTCTTCTTACTGTCTATGTTTTGAACCATTCCCTTGACACTAGTTATAGTTTGCGATGCTTCACTTCATGTTTACTGTATCCCTCTGACCTTCTTATTGACGATGAATCACAGACAATGCATCGGAATTAAATACAAAATGCACAATGCCGACTTAAGTACAAGAAAACAAACTCTTCTTACAGTCTATGCTTTGATCCATTCCTGTGACACTAGTCATAGATTCCGATGCTTCACTTCAGGTTTACTGTATCCCTCTGACCTTCTTATTGATGATGAAACACAGATATTACATCCGAATTAAATACAAAAGGCACAATGCGACTTAAGTACAAGAAAACTGACTCTTCTTACTGTCTATGTTTTGAACCATTCCTGTGACACTAGTTACCGATTCCGATGCTTCACTTCATGTTTACTGTATCCCTCTGACCTTCTTATTGATGATGAAACACTGAAATTGCATCGGAATTAAATAATAAAAGGCCCAATGCTGACTTAAGTACAAGAAACCTGACTCTTCTTACTGTCTATGCTTTGAACCATTCCTGTGACACTAGTTATAGATTCCAATGCTTCACTTCAGGTTCACTATATCCCTCTGACCATCTTACTGACGATGAAACAATGAAATTGCATCGGAATTAAATACAAAAGGCACAATTCCGACTTAAGTACAAGAAAACTGACACTTCTTACTGTCTATGTTTTCAACCATTCCTGTGACACTAGTTATGGATTCCGATGCTTCAATTCATGTTTACTGTATCCCTCTGACATTCTTATTGACGATGGAACACAGAAATTGCATCGGAATTTAATACAAAAGGCACAATGCCGAATTAAGCACAAGAAAACTGACTCTTCTTACCGTCTATGTTTTGAACCATTCATGTGACAGTAGTTATAGATTCCGATGCTTTACTACAGGTTTACTAAATCCCTCTGACCTTCTTGTTGACGATGATATACAGAAATTGCTTCGGAATTAAATACAAAAGGCACAATGCCGACTTAAGTACAAGAAAACTGACTCTTCTTACGGTCTATGCTTTGAACCTTTCCTGTGACACTAGATGTAGATTCCGATGCTTCACTTCAGGTTTACTGTATCCCTCTGACTTTCTTATTGCCGATGAAACACAGAAAATGCATCGGAATTAAATAGAAAAAGCACAATGCAGACTTAAGTAAAAGAAAACTAACTCCACTTACAATCTATGTTTTGAACCATTCCTGTGACACTAGTTATAGATTCCGATGCTTCACTTCAGGTTTACTGTATGCCTCCGACCTTCTTATTGACGATAAACACAGAAATTGCATCGGAATTAAACACAAAAGGCACAATGCCGACTTCAGTACAAGAAAACTGACTCTTCTTACTGGCTATGTTATGAACCATTTCTGTGATACTAGTTATACATTCCGATGCTTCACTTCAGGTTTACTGTATCCCTCTGGCCTTCTTATTGACGATGAAACACGAAAATTGCATCGGAATTAAATACAAAAGGCACAATGCGACTTAAGTACAAGAAAACTAACTCTTCTTACTGTCTATGTTTTGAACCATTCCCTTGACACTAGTTAGGGATTGCGATGCTTCACTTCATGTTTACTGTATCCCTCTGACCTTATTGACGATGAAACACAGACAATGCATCGGAATTATATACAAAAAGCACAATGCAGACTTAAGTACAAGAAAACTGACTCTTCTTACTGTCTATGTTTTGAACCATTCCTGTGACACTAGTTATAGATTCTGCTGCTTCACTTCAGGTTTACTGTATCCCTCTGACCTTCTTCTTGACGATGAAACTCAGAAATTGCATCGGAGTTATATTCAAAAGGCACAATGCCGACTTCAGTACAAGAAAACTGACTCTTCTTACTGGCTATGTTTTGAACCATTTCAGTGACACTAGTTATACATTCCGATGCTTTACTACAGGTTTACTGTATCCCTCTGACCTTCTTGTTGACGATGATACACAGAAATTGCTTCGGAATTAAATACAAAAGGCACAATGGCGACTTAAGTACAAGAAAACTGACTCTTCTTACTGTCTATGTTTTGAACCATTCCTGTGACACTAGATGTAGATTCCGATGCTTCACTTCAGGTTTACTGTATCCCTCTGACCCTCTTATTGACAATGAAACACGAAAATTGCATGGGAATTAAATACAAAAGGCACAATGCCGACTTAAGTACAGGAAAACTGACTCTTCTTACTGTCTATGTTTGAACCATTCCTGTGACACTAGTTATAGATTCCGATGCTTCACTTCAGGTTTACTGTCTCCCTCTGACCTTCTTATTGACGATGAAACATAGAAATTGCATCGGAATTAAATACAAAAGGCACAACCCCGACTTAAGTAAAGGAAACTGACTCTTCTTACTGTCTATGTTTTGAACCATTCCCTTGACACTAGTTATAGATTGCGATGCTTCACTTCATGTTTACTGTATCCCTCTGACCTTCCTATTGACGATGAAACACAGACAATGCATCGGAATTAAATACAAAATGCACAATGCCGACTTAAGTACAAGAAAACAAACTCTTCTTACAGTCTATGTTTTGAACCATTCCTGTGCCACTAGTCATAGATTCCGATGCTTCACTTTCTGGTTTACTGTATCCCTCTGCCCTTCTTATTGATGATGAAACACTGAAATTGCATCGGAATTAAATAACAAAAGGCCCAATGCCGACTTAAGTACAAGAAACCTGACTCTTCTTACTGTCTATGCTTTGAACCATTCCTGTGACACTAGTTATAGATTCCAATGCTTCACTTCTGGTTCACTGTATCCCTCTGACCATCTTATTGACGATGAAACACTGAAATTACATCGGAATTAAATACAAAAGGAACAATTCCGACTTAAGTACAAGAAAACTGACACTTCTTACTGTCTATGTTTTCAGCCATTCCTGTGACACTAGTTATGGATTCCGATGCTTCACTTCATGTTTACTGTATCCCTCTGACATTCTTATTGACGATGGAACACAGAAATTGCATCGGAATTTAATACAAAAAGCACAATGCCGACTTAAGTACAAGAAAACTGACTCTTCTTACTGTCTATGTTTTGAACCTTTCATGTGACACTAGTTATAGATTCCGATGCTTTACTACAAGTTTACTGTATCCCTCTGACCTTCTTGTTGACGTTGATAGACAGAAAATGCTTCGGAATTAAATACAAAAGGCACAATGCCGACTTAAGTACAAGAAAACTGACTCTTCTTACTGTCTATGCTTTGAACCATTCCTGTGACACTAGATGTAGATTCCGATGCTTCACTTCAGGTTTACTGTATCCCTCTGCCCTTATTATTGACGATGAAACACAGAAAATGCATCGGAATTAAATACAAAAAGCACAATGCAGACTTAAGTAAAAGAAAACTGACTCCACTTACAATCTATGTTTTGAACCATTCCTGTGACACTTGTTATAGATTCCGATGCTTCACTTCAGGTTTACTGTATGCCTCTGACCTTCTTATTGACGATGAACACAGAAATTGCATCGGAATTAAATACAAAAGGCACAATGCCGACTTAAGTACAAGAAAACTGTCTCTTCTTACTGTCTATGTTTTGAACCATTCCCTTGACACTAGTTAGGGATTGCGATGCTTCACTTCATGTTTACTGTATCCCTCTGACCTTCTTATTGACCATGAAACACAGACAATGCATCGGAATTAAATACAAAAAGCACAATGCGGACTTAAGTTCAAGAAAACTGACTCTTCTTACTGTCTATGTTTTGAACCATTCCTGTGACACTAGTTATAGATTCTGCTGCTTCACTTCAGGTTTACTGTATCCCTCTGACCTTCTTCTTGACGATGAAACTGAGAAATTGCATCGGAGTTATATTCAAAAGGCACAATGCCGACTTAAGTTCAAGAAAACTGACACTTCTTACAGTCTATGATGTGAACCATTCGTGTGACACTAGTTATAGATTCCGATGCTTCACTTCAGGTTTACTGTATCCCTCTGACCTTCTTATTGACGATGAAACACAGATATTGCTTCGGAATTAAATACAAAAGGCACAATGCCGATTAAGTACAAGAAAACTGACTCTTCTTACTGTCTATGTTTTGACCCATTCCTGTGACTGTAGTTATAGATTCCGATGCTTCACTTCAGGTTTACTGTATCCCTCTGACCTTCTTATTGACGATGAAACACAGAAATTGCATCGGAATTAAATACAAAGGGCACAATGCCGACTTAAGTACAAGAAAACTGACTCTTCTAACTGTCTACGTCTTGAACCACTCCCGTGACAGTAGTTATAGATCCCGATGCTTCACTTCAGGTTTACTGTATCCCTCTGAGCTTCTTATTGACGATGAAGCACAGAAATTGCATCGGAATTAAATACAAAAGGCACAATGCCGACTTAAGTACAAAAAAACTGACTCTTCTTACTGTCTATGATTTCAACCATTCCTGTGACACTAGTTATGGATTCCGATGCTTCACTTCATGTTTACTGTATCCCTCTGACATTCTTATTGACGATGGAACACAGAAATTGCATCGGAATTTAATACAAAAGGCACAATGCCGACTTAAGTACAAGAAAACTGACTCTTCTTACTGTCTATGTTTTGACCCATTCATGTGACACTAGTTATAGATTCCGATGCTTTACTACAGGTTTACTGTATCCCTCTGACCTTCTTGTTGACGATGATTCACAGAAATTGCTTCGGAATTATATACAAAAGGCACAATGCCGACTTAAGTACAAGAAAACTGACTCTTCTTACTGTCTATGCTGTGAACCATTCCTGTGACACTAGATGTAGATTCCGATGCTTCACTTCAGGTTTACTGTATCCCTCTGACCTTCTTATTGACGATGAAACACAGAAAATTCATCGGAATTAAATACAAAAAGCACAATGCAGACTTAAGTTAAAGAAAACTGACTCCACTTACAATCTATGCTTTGAACCATTCCTGTGACACTAGTTATAGATTCCGATGCTTCACTTCAGGTTTACTGTATGCCTCTGACTTTCTTATTGACGATGAGACATAGAAAGTGCATCGGAATTAAATACAAAAGGCACAACGCCGACTTAAGTACAAGAAAACTGACTCTTCTTATTGTCTATGTTTTGAACCATTCCTTTGCCACTAGTTATAGATTCCGATGCTTCACTTCATGTTTACTGTATCCCTCTCACCTTCTTATTGACGATGAAACACAGACAATGCATCGGAATTAAATACAAAAAGCACAATGCAGACTTAAGTACAAGAAAACTGACTCTTCTTACTGTCTATGTTTTGAACCATTCCTGTGACACTAGTTATAGATTCCGATGCTTCACTTCAGGTTTACTGTATCCCTCTGACCTTCTTATTGACGATGAACACAGAAATTGCATCGGATTAAATGCAAAAGGCACAATGCCGACTTAAGAGGAAGAAAACTGACTCTTCTTACTGCCTATGTTTTGAACCATTCCTGTGACACTAGTTACAGATTCCGATGCTTCACTTCAGGTTTACTGTATTCCTCTGACCTTCTTAATGACGATGAAACACAGAAATTGCATCGGAATTAAATGCAAAAGGCACAATGCCGACTTCAGTACAAGAAAACTGACTCTTCTTACAGTCTATGATTTGAACCATTCGTGTGACACTAGTTATAGATTCCGATGCTTCACTTCAGGTTTACTGTATCCCTCTGACCTTCTTATTGACGATGAAACACAGATATTGCTTCGGAATTAAATACAAAAGGCACAATGCCGATCAAGTACAAGAAAACTGACTCTTCTTACTGTCTATGATTTGAACCATTCCTGTGACAGTAGTTATAGATAGCGATGCTTCACTTCAGGTTTACTGTATCCCTCTGACCTTCCTATTGACGATGAAACACAGAAATTGCATCGGAATTAAATACAAAAGGCACAATGCCGACTTAAGTACAAGTAAACTGACTCTTCTTACTGTCTACGACTTGGACCATTCCTGTGACACTAGTTATAGATTCCGATGCTTCACTTCAGGTTTACTGTATCCCCCTGACCTTCCTATTGACGATGAAACACAGAAATTGCATCGGAATTAAATACAAAAGGCACAATACCGACTTAAGTACAAGAAAACTGACACTTCTTACTGTCTATGTTTTGAACCATTCCTGTGACACTAGTTATAGATTCCGATGCTTCACATCAGGTTCACTAGATCCCTCTGACCGTCTTATTGACGATGAAACACTGAAATTGCATCGGAATTAAATACAAAAGGCACAATGCCGACTTAAGTACAAGAAAACTGACTCTTCTTACTGTCTATGCTGTGAACCATTCCTGTGACACTAGATGTAGATTCCGATGCTTCACTTCAGGTTTACTGTATTCCTCTGACCTTCTTATTGACGATGAAACACAGAAAATTCATCGGAATTAAATACAAAAAGCGCAATGCAGACTTAAGTAAAAGAAAACTGACTCCACTTACAATCTATGCTTTGAACCATTCCTGTGACACTAGTTATAGATTCCGATGCTTCACTTCAGGTTTACTGTATGCCTCTGACTTTCTTATTGACGATGAACACAGAAATTGCATCCGAATTAAATACAAAAGGCACAATGCCGACTTCAGTACAAGAAAACTGACTCTTCTTACTGGCTATGTTTTGAACCATTTCTGTGACACTAGTTATACATTCCGATGCTTCACTTCAGGTTTACTGTATCCCTCTGCCCTTCTTATTGACGATGAAAAACGAAAATTGCATCGGAATTAAATACAAATGGCACAATGCCGACTTAAGTACAAGAAAACTGACTTTTCTTACTGTCAATATTTGAAACATTCCTGTGACACTAGTTCTAGATTCCGATGCTTCCCTTCAGGATTACTGTATCCCTCTGACCTTCTTATTGACGATGAAACATAGAAATTGCATCGAAATTAAATACAAAAGGCACAACGCCGACTTAAGTACAAGAAAACTGAGTCTTCTTACTGTCTATGTTTTGAACCATTCCCTTGACACTAGTTAGGGATTGCGATGCTTCACTTCATGTTTACTGTATCCCTCTGACCTTCTTATTGATGATGAAACACAGACAATGCATCGGAATTAAATACAAAAAGCACAATGCAGACTTAAGTACAAGAAAACTGACTCTTCTTACTGTCTATGTTTTGAACCATTCCTGTGACACTAGTTATAGATTCTGCTGCTTCACTTCAGGTTTACTGTATCCCTCTGACCTTCTTCTTGACGATGAAACTCAGAAATTGCATCGGAGTTTTATTCAAAAGGCACAATGCCGACTTAAGTACAACAAAACTGACTCCTCTTACAGTCAATGGTTTGAACCATTCGTGTGACACTAGTTATGGATTCCGATGCTTCATTTTTGGTTTACTGTATCCTTCTGACCTTCTTATCGACGATGAAACACAGAAAATGCATCGGAATTAAATACAAAAAGCACAATGCAGACTTAAGTACAAGAAGACTGACTCCTCTTACGGTCTATGTTTTGAACCATTCGTGTGACACCAGTTATAGATTCCGATGCTTCACTTCAGGTTTACTGTATCCCTCTGACCTTCTTATCGACGATGAAACACAGAAATTGCATCGGAATTAAATACAAAAGGCACAATGCCGACTTAAGTACAAGAAAACTGACTCTTCTTACTGTCTATGTTTTGAACCATTCCTGTGACACTAGTAATAGATTCCGATGCTTCACTTCAGATTTACTGTATCCCTCTGACCTTCTTATTGACGATGAAACACAGAAATTGCATCGGAATTAAATACAAAAAGCAGAATGCCGACATAAGTGAAAGAAAACTGACTCTTCTTACTGTCTATGTTTTCAACCATTCCTGTCACACTAGTTATGGATTCCGATGCTTCACTTCATGTATACTGTATCCCTCTGACCTTCTTATTGACGATGAAACACAGAAATTGCATCGGAATTTAATACAAAAGGCACAATGCCGACTTAAGTACAAGAAAACTGACTCTTCTTACTGTCTATGTTTGAACCATTCATGTGACACTAGTTATAGATTCCGATGCTTTACTACAGGTTTACTGTATCCCTCTGACCTTCTTGTTGACGATGATACACAGAAATTGCTTCGGAATTAAATACAAAAGGCACAATGCCGGCTTAAGTACAAAAAACTGACTCTTCTTACTGGCTATGCTTTGAACCATTCCTGTGACACTAGATTTAGATTCCGATGCTTCACTTCAGGTTTACTGTGTCGTCCCTCTGACCTTCTTATTGACGATGAAACACAGAAAATGCATCGGAATTAAATACAAAAAGCACAATGCAGACTTAAGTACAAGAAAACTGACTCTGCTTACTGTCTATGTTTTGAACCATTCCTGTGACACTAGTTATAGATTCTGCTGGTTCACTTCAGGTGTACTGTATTCCTCTGACCTTCTTCTTGACGAAGAAACTCAGAAATTGCATCGGAGTTATATTCAAAAGGCACAATACCGACTTAAGTACCAGAAAACTGACTCCTCTTACAGTCAATGGTTTGAACCATTCGTGTGACACTAGTTATAGATTCCGATGCTTCACTTCAGATTTGCTGTATCCCTCTGACCTTCTTATCGACGATGAAACACAGAAAATGCATTGGAATTAAATACAAAAAGCACAATGCAGACTTAAGTACAAGAAAACTGACTCCTCTTACGGTCTATGTTTTGAACCATTCGTGTGACACTAGTTATAGATTCCGATGCTTCACTTCAGGTTTACTGTATCCCTCTGACCTTCTTATTGACGATGAACACAGAAATTGCATCGGAATTAAATACAAACGGCACAACGCCGACTTAAGTACAAGAAAACTGACTCTTCTTATTGTCTATGTTTTGAACCATTCCTTTGCCACTAGTTATAGATTCCGATGCTTCACTTCATGTTTACTGTATCCCTCTCACCTTCTTATTGACGATGAAACACAGACAATGCATCGGAATTAAATACAAAAAGCACAATGCAGACTTAAGTACAAGAAAACTGACTCTTCTTACTGTCTATGTTTTGAACCATTCCTGTGACACTAGTTATAGATTCCGATGCTTCACTTCAGGTTTACTGTATCCCTCTGACCTTCTTATTGACGATGAACACAGAAATTGCATCGGATTAAATGCAAAAGGCACAATGCCGACTTAAGAGCAAGAAAACTGACTCTTCTTACTGCCTATGTTTTGAACCATTCCTGTGACACTAGTTACAGATTCCGATGCTTCACTTCAGGTTTACTGTATTCCTCTGACCTTCTTATTGACGATGAAACACAGAAATTGCATCGGAATTAAATGCAAAAGGCACAATGCCGACTTCAGTACAAGAAAACTGACTCTTCTTACAGTCTATTATTTGAACCATTCGTGTGACACTAGTTATAGATTCCGATGCTTCACTTCAGGTTTACTGTATCCCTCTGACCTTCTTATTGACGATGAAACACAGATATTGCTTCGGAATTAAATACAAAAGGCACAATGCCGATCAAGTACAAGAAAACTGACTCTTCTTACTGTCTATGATTTGAACCATTCCTGTGACAGTAGTTATAGATACCGATGCTTCACTTCAGGTTTACTGTATCCCTCTGACCTTCCTATTGACGATGAAACACAGAAATTGCATCGGAATTAAATACAAAAGGCACAATGCCGACTTAAGTACAAGTAAACTGACTCTTCTTACTGTCTACGACTTGGACCATTCCTGTGACACTAGTTATAGATTCCGATGCTTCACTTCAGGTTTACTGTATCCCCTGACCTTCCTATTGACGATGAAACACAGAAATTGCATCGGAATTAAATACAAAAGGCACAATACCGACTTAAGTACAAGAAAACTGACTCTTCTTACTGTCTATGTTTTGAACCATTCCTGTGACACTAGTTATAGATTCCGATGCTTCACTTCAGGTTCACTAGATCCCTCTGACCTTCTTATTGACGATGAAACACTGAAATTGCATCGGAATTAAATACAAAAGGCACAATGCCGACTTAAGTACAAGAAAACTGACTCTTCTTACTGTCTATGCTGTGAACCATTCCTGTGACACTAGATGTAGATTCCGATGCTTCACTTCAGGTTTACTGTATTCCTCTGACCTTCTTATTGACGATGAAACACAGAAAATTCATCGGAATTAAATACAAAAAGCACAATGCAGACTTAAGTAAAAGAAAACTGACTCCACTTACAATCTATGCTTTGAACCATTCCTGTGACACTAGTTATAGATTCCGATGCTTCACTTCAGGTTTACTGTATGCCTCTGACTTTCTTATTGACGATGAACACAGAAATTGCATCCGAATTAAATACAAAAGGCACAATGCCGACTTCAGTACAAGAAAACTGACTCTTCTTACTGGCTATGTTTTGAACCATTTCTGTGACACTAGTTATACATTCCGATGCTTCACTTCAGGTTTACTGTATCCCTCTGCCCTTCTTATTGACGATGAAAAACGAAAATTGCATCGGAATTAAATACAAATGGCACAATGCCGACTTAAGTACAAGAAAACTGACTCTTCTTACTGTCAATATTTGAAACATTCCTGTGACACTAGTTCTAGATTCCGATGCTTCCCTTCAGGATAACTGTATCCCTCTGACCTTCTTATTGACGATGAAACATAGAAATTGCATCGAAATTAAATACAAAAGGCACAACGCCGACTTAAGTACAAGAAAACTGAGTCTTCTTACTGTCTATGTTTTGAACCATTCCCTTGACACTAGTTAGGGATTGCGATGCTTCACTTCATGTTTACTGTATCCCTCTGACCTTCTTATTGACGATGAAACACAGACAATGCATCGGAATTAAATACAAAAAGCACAATGCAGACTTAAGTACAAGAAAACTGACTCTTCTTACTGTCTATGTTTTGAACCATTCCTGTGACACTAGTTATAGATTCTGCTGCTTCACTTCAGGTTTACTGTATCCCTCTGACCTTCTTCTTGACGATGAAACTCAGAAATTGCATCGGAGTTTTATTCAAAAGGCACAATGCCGACTTAAGTACAACAAAACTGACTCCTCTTACAGTCAATGGTTTGAACCATTCGTGTGACACTAGTTATAGATTCCGATGCTTCATTTTTGGTTTACTGTATCCTTCTGACCTTCTTATCGACGATGAAACACAGAAAATGCATCGGAATTAAATACAAAAAGCACAATGCAGACTTAAGTACAAGAAGACTGACTCCTCTTACGGTCTATGTTTTGAACCATTCGTGTGACACCAGTTATAGATTCCGATGCTTCACTTCAGGTTTACTGTATCCCTCTGACCTTCTTATCGACGATGAAACACAGAAATTGCATCGGAATTAAATACAAAAGGCACAATGCCGACTTAAGTACAAGAAAACTGACTCTTCTTACTGTCTATGTTTTGAACCATTCCTGTGACACTAGTAATAGATTCCGATGCTTCACTTCAGGTTTACTGTATCCCTCTGACCTTCTTATTGACGATGAAACACAGAAATTGCATCGGAATTAAATACAAAAAGCAGAATGCCGACATAAGTACAAGAAAACTGACTCTTCTTACTGTCTATGTTTTCAACCATTCCTGTCACACTAGTTATGGATTCCGATGCTTCACTTCATGTATACTGTATCCCTCTGACCTTCTTATTGACGATGAAACACAGAAATTGCATCGGAATTTAATACAAAAGGCACAACGCCGACTTAAGTACAAGAAAACTGACTCTTCTTACTGTCTATGTTTGAACCATTCATGTGACACTAGTTATAGATTCCGATGCTTTACTACAGGTTTACTGTATCCCTCTGACCTTCTTGTTGACGATGATACACAGAAATTGCTTCGGAATTAAATACAAAAGGCACAATGCCGGCTTAAGTACAAAAAACTGACTCTTCTTACTGGCTATGCTTTGAACCATTCCTGTGACACTAGATTTAGATTCCGATGCTTCACTTCAGGTTTACTGTGTCGTCCCTCTGACCTTCTTATTGACGATGAAACACAGAAAATGCATCGGAATTAAATACAAAAAGCACAATGCAGACTTAAGTACAAGAAAACTGACTCTTCTTACTGTCTATGTTTTGAACCATTCCTGTGACACTAGTTATAGATTCTGCTGCTTCACTTCAGGTGTACTGTATTCCTCTGACCTTCTTCTTGACGATGAAACTCAGAAATTGCATCGGAGTTATATTCAAAAGGCACAATACCGACTTAAGTACCAGAAAACTGACTCCTCTTACAGTCAATGGTTTGAACCATTCGTGTGACACTAGTTATAGATTCCGATGCTTCACTTCAGATTTGCTGTATCCCTCTGACCTTCTTATCGACGATGAAACACAGAAAATGCATTGGAATTAAATACAAAAAGCACAATGCAGACTTAAGTACAAGAAAACTGACTCCTCTTACGGTCTATGTTTTGAACCATTCGTGTGACACTAGTTATAGATTCCGATGCTTCACTTCAGGTTTACTGTATCCCTCTGACCTTCTTATTGACGATGAACACAGAAATTGCATCGGATTAAATGCAAAAGGCACAATGCCGACTAAAGAGCAAGAAAACTGACTCTTCTTACTGCCTATGTTTTGAACCATTCCTGTGACACTAGTTATAGATTCCGATGCTTCACTTCAGGTTCACTAGATCCCTCTGACCTTCTTATTGACGATGAAACACTGAAATTGCATCGGAATTAAATACAAAAGGCACAATGCCGACTTAAGTACAAGAAAACTGACTCTTCTTACTGTCTATGATTTGAACCATTCCTGTGACAGTAGTTATAGATCCCGATGCTTCACTTCAGGTTTACTGTATCCCTCTGACCTTCCTATTGACGATGAAACACAGAAATTGCATCGGAATTAAATACAAAAGGCACAATGCCGACTTAAGTACAAGTAAACTGACTCTTCTTACTGTCTACGACTTGGACCATTCCTGTGACACTAGTTATAGAGTCCGATGCTTCACTTCAGGTTTACTGTATCCCCCTGACCTTCCTATTGACGATGAAACACAGAAATTGCATCGGAATTAAATACAAAAGGCACAATACCGACTTAAGTACAAGAAAACTGACTCTTCTTACTGTCTATGTTTTGAACCATTCCTGTGACACTAGTTATAGATTCCGATGCTTCACTTCAGGTTCACTAGATCCCTCTGACCTTCTTATTGACGATGAAACACTGAAATTGCATCGGAATTAAATACAAAAGGCACAATGCCGACTTAAGTACAAGAAAACTGACTCTTCTTACTGTCTATGTTTTGAACCATTCCTGTGACACTAGTAATAGATTCCGATGCTTCACTTCCGGTTTACTGTATCCCTCTGACCTTCTTATTGACGATGAAACACAGAAATTGCATCGGAATTAAATACAAAAAGCAGAATGCCGACATAAGTACAAGAAAACTGACTCTTCTTACTGTCTATGTTTTCAACCATTCCTGTCACACTAGTTATGGATTCCGATGCTTCACTTCATGTATACTGTATCCCTCTGACCTTCTTATTGACGATGAAACACAGAAATTGCATCGGAATTTAATACAAAAGGCACAATGCCGACTTAAGTACAAGAAAACTGACTCTTCTTACTGTCTATGTTTGAACCATTCATGTGACACTAGTTATAGATTCCGATGCTTTACTACAGGTTTACTGTATCCCTCTGACCTTCTTGTTGACGATGATACACAGAAATTGCTTCGGAATTAAATACAAAAGGCACAATGCCGGCTTAAGTACAAAAAACTGACTCTTCTTACTGGCTATGCTTTGAACCATTCCTGTGACACTAGATTTAGATTCCGATGCTTCACTTCAGGTTTACTGTGTCGTCCCTCTGACCTTCTTATTGACGATGAAACACAGAAAATGCATCGGAATTAAATACAAAAAGCACAATGCAGACTTAAGTACAAGAAAACTGACTCTTCTTACTGTCTATGTTTTGAACCATTCCTGTGACACTAGTTATAGATTCTGCTGGTTCACTTCAGGTGTACTGTATTCCTCTGACCTTCTTCTTGACGAAGAAACTCAGAAATTGCATCGGAGTTATATTCAAAAGGCACAATACCGACTTAAGTACCAGAAAACTGACTCCTCTTACAGTCAATGGTTTGAACCATTCGTGTGACACTAGTTATAGATTCCGATGCTTCACTTCAGATTTGCTGTATCCCTCTGACCTTCTTATCGACGATGAAACACAGAAAATGCATTGGAATTAAATACAAAAAGCACAATGCAGACTTAAGTACAAGAAAACTGACTCCTCTTACGGTCTATGTTTTGAACCATTCGTGTGACACTAGTTATAGATTCCGATGCTTCACTTCAGGTTTACTGTATCCCTCTGACCTTCTTATTGACGATGAACACAGAAATTGCATCGGAATTAAATACAAAAGGCACAACGCCGACTTAAGTACAAGAAAACTGACTCTTCTTATTGTCTATGTTTTGAACCATTCCTTTGCCACTAGTTATAGATTCCGATGCTTCACTTCATGTTTACTGTATCCCTCTCACCTTCTTATTGACGATGAAACACAGACAATGCATCGGAATTAAATACAAAAAGCACAATGCAGACTTAAGTACAAGAAAACTGACTCTTCTTACTGTCTATGTTTTGAACCATTCCTGTGACACTAGTTATAGATTCCGATGCTTCACTTCAGGTTTACTGTATCCCTCTGACCTTCCTATTGACGATGAAACACAGAAATTGCATCGGAATTAAATACAAAAAGCAAAATGCCGACTTAAGTACAAGTAAACTGACTCTTCTTACTGTCTACGACTTGGACCATTCCTGTGACACTAGTTATAGAGTCCGATGCTTCACTTCAGGTTTACTGTATCCCCCTGACCTTCCTATTGACGATGAAACACAGAAATTGCATCGGAATTAAATACAAAAGGCACAATACCGACTTAAGTACAAGAAAACTGACTCTTCTTACTGTCTATGTTTTGAACCATTCCTGTGACACTAGTTATAGATTCCGATGCTTCACTTCAGGTTCACTAGATCCCTCTGACCTTCTTATTGACGATGAAACACTGAAAATGCATCGGAATTAAATACAAAAGGCACAATGCCGACTTAAGTACAAGAAAACTGACTCTTCTTACTGTCTATGTTTTGAACCATTCCTGTGACACTAGTAATAGATTCCGATGCTTCACTTCAGGTTTACTGTATCCCTCTGACCTTCTTATTGACGATGAAACACAGAAATTGCATCGGAATTAAATACAAAAAGCAGAATGCCGACATAAGTACAAGAAAACTGACTCTTCTTACTGTCTATGTTTTCAACCATTCCTGTCACACTAGTTATGGATTCCGATGCTTCACTTCATGTATACTGTATCCCTCTGACCTTCTTATTGACGATGAAACACAGAAATTGCATCGGAATTTAATACAAAAGGCACAACGCCGACTTAAGTACAAGAAAACTGACTCTTCTTACTGTCTATGTTTGAACCATTCATGTGACACTAGTTATAGATTCCGATGCTTTACTACAGGTTTACTGTATCCCTCTGACCTTCTTGTTGACGATGTTACACAGAAATTGCTTCGGAATTAAATACAAAAGGCACAATGCCGGCTTAAGTACAAAAAACTGACTCTTCTTACTGGCTATGCTTTGAACCATTCCTGTGACACTAGATTTAGATTCCGATGCTTCACTTCAGGTTTACTGTGTCGTCCCTCTGACCTTCTTATTGACGATGAAACACAGAAAATGCATCGGAATTAAATACAAAAAGCACAATGCAGACTTAAGTACAAGAAAACTGACTCTTCTTACTGTCTATGTTTTGAACCATTCCTGTGACACTAGTTATAGATTCTGCTGCTTCACTTCAGGTGTACTGTATTCCTCTGACCTTCTTCTTGACGATGAAACTCAGAAATTGCATCGGAGTTATATTCAAAAGGCACAATACCGACTTAAGTACCAGAAAACTGACTCCTCTTACAGTCAATGGTTTGAACCATTCGTGTGACACTAGTTATAGATTCCGATGCTTCACTTCAGATTTGCTGTATCCCTCTGACCTTCTTATCGACGATGAAACACAGAAAATGCATTGGAATTAAATACAAAAAGCACAATGCAGACTTAAGTACAAGAAAACTGACTCCTCTTACGGTCTATGTTTTGAACCATTCGTGTGACACTAGTTATAGATTCCGATGCTTCACTTCAGGTTTACTGTATCCCTCTGACCTTCTTATTGACGATGAACACAGAAATTGCATCGGATTAAATGCAAAAGGCACAATGCCGACTAAAGAGCAAGAAAACTGACTCTTCTTACTGCCTATGTTTTGAACCATTCCTGTGACACTAGTTACAGATTCCGATGCTTCACTTCAGGTTTACTGTATTCCTCTGACCTTCTTATTGACGATGAAACACAGAAATTGCATCGGAATTAAATGCAAAAGGCACAATGCCGACTTCAGTACAAGAAAACTGACTCTTCTTACAGTCTATGATTTGAACCATTCGTGTGACACTAGTTATAGATTCCGATGCTTCACTTCAGGTTTACTGTATCCCTCTGACCTTCTTATTGACGATGAAACACAGATATTGCTTCGGAATTAAATACAAAAGGCACAATGCCGATTAAGTACAAGAAAACTGACTCTTCTTACAGTCTATGATTTGAACCATTCCTGTGACAGTAGTTATAGATCCCGATGCTTCACTTCAGGTTTACTGTATCCCTCTGACCTTCCTATTGACGATGAAACACAGAAATTGCATCGGAATTAAATACAAAAGGCACAATGCCGACTTAAGTACAAGTAAACTGACTCTTCTTACTGTCTACGACTTGGACCATTCCTGTGACACTAGTTATAGAGTCCGATGCTTCACTTCAGGTTTACTGTATCCCCCTGACCTTCCTATTGACGATGAAACACAGAAATTGCATCGGAATTAAATACAAAAGGCACAATACCGACTTAAGTACAAGAAAACTGACTCTTCTTACTGTCTATGTTTTGAACCATTCCTGTGACACTAGTTATAGATTCCGATGCTTCACTTCAGGTTCACTAGATCCCTCTGACCTTCTTATTGACGATGAAACACTGAAATTGCATCGGAATTAAATACAAAAGGCACAATGCCGACTTAAGTACAAGAAAACTGACTCTTCTTACTGTCTATGTTTTGAACCATTCCTGTGACACTAGTAATAGATTCCGATGCTTCACTTCAGGTTTACTGTATCCCTCTGACCTTCTTATTGACGATGAAACACAGAAATTGCATCGGAATTAAATACAAAAAGCAGAATGCCGACATAAGTACAAGAAAACTGACTCTTCTTACTGTCTATGTTTTCAACCATTCCTGTCACACTAGTTATGGATTCCGATGCTTCACTTCATGTATACTGTATCCCTCTGACCTTCTTATTGACGATGAAACACAGAAATTGCATCGGAATTTAATACAAAAGGCACAATGCCGACTTAAGTACAAGAAAACTGACTCTTCTTACTGTCTATGTTTGAACCATTCATGTGACACTAGTTATAGATTCCGATGCTTTACTACAGGTTTACTGTATCCCTCTGACCTTCTTGTTGACGATGATACACAGAAATTGCTTCGGAATTAAATACAAAAGGCACAATGCCGGCTTAAGTACAAAAAACTGACTCTTCTTACTGGCTATGCTTTGAACCATTCCTGTGACACTAGATTTAGATTCCGATGCTTCACTTCAGGTTTACTGTGTCGTCCCTCTGACCTTCTTATTGACGATGAAACACAGAAAATGCATCGGAATTAAATACAAAAAGCACAATGCAGACTTAAGTACAAGAAAACTGACTCTTCTTACTGTCTATGTTTTGAACCATTCCTGTCACACTAGTTATAGATTCTGCTGGTTCACTTCAGGTGTACTGTATTCCTCTGACCTTCTTCTTGACGAAGAAACTCAGAAATTGCATCGGAGGTATATTCAAAAGGCACAATACCGACTTAAGTACCAGAAAACTGACTCCTCTTACAGTCAATGGTTTGAACCATTCGTGTGACACTAGTTATAGATTCCGATGCTTCACTTCAGATTTGCTGTATCCCTCTGACCTTCTTATCGACGATGAAACACAGAAAATGCATTGGAATTAAATACAAAAAGCACAATGCAGACTTAAGTACAAGAAAACTGACTCCTCTTACGGTCTATGTTTTGAACCATTCGTGTGACACTAGTTATAGATTCCGACGCTTCACTTCAGGTTTACTGTATCCCTCTGACCTTCTTATTGACGATGAACACAGAAATTGCATCGGAATTAAATACAAAAGGCACAACGCCGACTTAAGTACAAGAAAACTGACTCTTCTTATTGTCTATGTTTTGAACCATTCCTTTGCCACTAGTTATAGATTCCGATGCTTCACTTCATGTTTACTGTATCCCTCTCACCTTCTTATTGACGATGAAACACAGACAATGCATCGGAATTAAATACAAAAAGCACAATGCAGACTTAAGTACAAGAAAACTGACTCTTCTTACTGTCTATGTTTTGAACCATTCCTGTGACACTAGTTATAGATTCCGATGCTTCACTTCAGGTTTACTGTATCCCTCTGACTTTCTTATTGACGATGAACACAGAAATTGCATCGGATTAAATGCAAAAGGCACAATGCCGACTTAAGAGCAAGAAAACTGACTCTTCTTACTGCCTATGTTTTGAACCATTCCTGTGACACTAGTTACAGATTCCGATGCTTCACTTCAGGTTTACTGTATTCCTCTGACCTTCTTATTGACGATGAAACACAGAAATTGCATCGGAATTAAATGCAAAAGGCACAATGCCGACTTCAGTACAAGAAAACTGACTCTTCTTACAGTCTATGATTTGAACCATTCGTGTGACACTAGTTATAGATTCCGATGCTTCACTTCAGGTTTACTGTATCCCTCTGACCTTCTTATTGACGATGAAACACAGATATTGCTTCGGAATTAAATACAAAAGGCACAATGCCGATCAAGTACAAGAAAACTGACTCTTCTTACTGTCTATGATTTGAACCATTCCTGTGACAGTAGTTATAGATACCGATGCTTCACTTCAGGTTTACTGTATCCCTCTGACCTTCCTATTGACGATGAAACACAGAAATTGCATCGGAATTAAATACAAAAGGCACAATGCCGACTTAAGTACAAGTAAACTGACTCTTCTTACTGTCTACGACTTGGACCATTCCTGTGACACTAGTTATAGATTCCGATGCTTCACTTCAGGTTTACTGTATCCCCCTGACCTTCCTATTGACGATGAAACACAGAAATTGCATCGGAATTAAATACAAAAGGCACAATACCGACTTAAGTACAAGAAAACTGACTCTTCTTACTGTCTATGTTTTGAACCATTCCTGTGACACTAGTTATAGATTCCGATGCTTCACTTCAGGTTCACTAGATCCCTCTGACCTTCTTATTGACGATGAAACACTGAAATTGCATCGGAATTAAATACAAAAGGCACAATGCCGACTTAAGTACAAGAAAACTGACTCTTCTTACTGTCTATGCTGTGAACCATTCCTGTGACACTAGATGTAGATTCCGATGCTTCACTTCAGGTTTACTGTATTCCTCTGACCTTCTTATTGACGATGAAACACAGAAAATTCATCGGAATTAAATACAAAAAGCACAATGCAGACTTAAGTAAAAGAAAACTGACTCCACTTACAATCTATGCTTTGAACCATTCCTGTGACACTAGTTATAGATTCCGATGCTTCACTTCAGGTTTACTGTATGCCTCTGACTTTCTTATTGACGATGAACACAGAAATTGCATCCGAATTAAATACAAAAGGCACAATGCCGACTTCAGTACAAGAAAACTGACTCTTCTTACTGGCTATGTTTTGAACCATTTCTGTGACACTAGTTATACATTCCGATGCTTCACTTCAGGTTTACTGTATCCCTCTGCCCTTCTTATTGACGATGAAAAACGAAAATTGCATCGGAATTAAATACAAATGGCACAATGCCGACTTAAGTACAAGAAAACTGACTCTTCTTACTGTCAATATTTAAAACATTCCTGTGACACTAGTTCTAGATTCCGATGCTTCCCTTCAGGATAACTGTATCCCTCTGACCTTCTTATTGACGATGAAACATAGAAATTGCATCGAAATTAAATACAAAAGGCACAACGCCGACTTAAGTACAAGAAAACTGAGTCTTCTTACTGTCTATGTTTTGAACCATTCCCTTGACACTAGTTAGGGATTGCGATGCTTCACTTCATGTTTACTGTATCCCTCTGACCTTCTTATTGACGATGAAACACAGACAATGCATCGGAATTAAATACAAAAAGCACAATGCAGACTTAAGTACAAGAAAACTGACTCTTCTTACTGTCTATGTTTTGAACCATTCCTGTGACACTAGTTATAGATTCTGCTGCTTCACTTCAGGTTTACTGTATCCCTCTGACCTTCTTCTTGACGATGAAACTCAGAAATTGCATCGGAGTTTTATTCAAAAGGCACAATGCCGACTTAAGTACAACAAAACTGACTCCTCTTACAGTCAATGGTTTGAACCATTCGTGTGACACTAGTTATAGATTCCGATGCTTCATTTTTGGTTTACTGTATCCTTCTGACCTTCTTATCGACGATGAAACACAGAAAATGCATCGGAATTAAATACAAAAAGCACAATGCAGACTTAAGTACAAGAAGACTGACTCCTCTTACGGTCTATGTTTTGAACCATTCGTGTGACACCAGTTATAGATTCCGATGCTTCACTTCAGGTTTACTGTATCCCTCTGACCTTCTTATCGACGATGAAACACAGAAATTGCATCGGAATTAAATACAAAAGGCACAATGCCGACTTAAGTACAAGAAAACTGACTCTTCTTACTGTCTATGTTTTGAACCATTCCTGTGACACTAGTAATAGATTCCGATGCTTCACTTCAGGTTTACTGTATCCCTCTGACCTTCTTATTGACGATGAAACACAGAAATTGCATCGGAATTAAATACAAAAAGCAGAATGCCGACATAAGTACAAGAAAACTGACTCTTCTTACTGTCTATGTTTTCAACCATTCCTGTCACACTAGTTATGGATTCCGATGCTTCACTTCATGTATACTGTATCCCTCTGACCTTCTTATTGACGATGAAACACAGAAATTGCATCGGAATTTAATACAAAAGGCACAACGCCGACTTAAGTACAAGAAAACTGACTCTTCTTACTGTCTATGTTTGAACCATTCATGTGACACTAGTTATAGATTCCGATGCTTTACTACAGGTTTACTGTATCCCTCTGACCTTCTTGTTGACGATGATACACAGAAATTGCTTCGGAATTAAATACAAAAGGCACAATGCCGGCTTAAGTACAAAAAACTGACTCTTCTTACTGGCTATGCTTTGAACCATTCCTGTGACACTAGATTTAGATTCCGATGCTTCACTTCAGGTTTACTGTGTCGTCCCTCTGACCTTCTTATTGACGATGAAACACAGAAAATGCATCGGAATTAAATACAAAAAGCACAATGCAGACTTAAGTACAAGAAAACTGACTCTTCTTACTGTCTATGTTTTGAACCATTCCTGTGACACTAGTTATAGATTCTGCTGCTTCACTTCAGGTGTACTGTATTCCTCTGACCTTCTTCTTGACGATGAAACTCAGAAATTGCATCGGAGTTATATTCAAAAGGCACAATACCGACTTAAGTACCAGAAAACTGACTCCTCTTACAGTCAATGGTTTGAACCATTCGTGTGACACTAGTTATAGATTCCGATGCTTCACTTCAGATTTGCTGTATCCCTCTGACCTTCTTATCGACGATGAAACACAGAAAATGCATTGGAATTAAATACAAAAAGCACAATGCAGACTTAAGTACAAGAAAACTGACTCCTCTTACGGTCTATGTTTTGAACCATTCGTGTGACACTAGTTATAGATTCCGATGCTTCACTTCAGGTTTACTGTATCCCTCTGACCTTCTTATTGACGATGAACACAGAAATTGCATCGGATTAAATGCAAAAGGCACAATGCCGACTAAAGAGCAAGAAAACTGACTCTTCTTACTGCCTATGTTTTGAACCATTCCTGTGACACTAGTTACAGATTCCGATGCTTCACTTCAGGTTTACTGTATCCCTCTGACCTTCTTATTGACGATGAAACACAGATATTGCTTCGGAATTAAATACAAAAGGCACAATGCCGATTAAGTACAAGAAAACTGACTCTTCTTACTGTCTATGATTTGAACCATTCCTGTGACAGTAGTTATAGATCCCGATGCTTCACTTCAGGTTTACTGTATCCCTCTGACCTTCCTATTGACGATGAAACACAGAAATTGCATCGGAATTAAATACAAAAGGCACAATGCCGACTTAAGTACAAGTAAACTGACTCTTCTTACTGTCTACGACTTGGACCATTCCTGTGACACTAGTTATAGAGTCCGATGCTTCACTTCAGGTTTACTGTATCCCCCTGACCTTCCTATTGACGATGAAACACAGAAATTGCATCGGAATTAAATACAAAAGGCACAATACCGACTTAAGTACAAGAAAACTGACTCTTCTTACTGTCTATGTTTTGAACCATTCCTGTGACACTAGTTATAGATTCCGATGCTTCACTTCAGGTTCACTAGATCCCTCTGACCTTCTTATTGACGATGAAACACTGAAATTGCATCGGAATTAAATACAAGAGGCACAATGCCGACTTAAGTACAAGAAAACTGACTCTTCTTACTGTCTATGATTTGAACCATTTCTGTGACACTGGTTATAGATTCTGTTGTGTCGGTAGCTGGGCCGACACCGTGAAGTTTAGATGGCTGAAAAGGAATGCTAGACTAACGCTGTAGCCGATAGGGCACGCAAGGCTAAAGCAGACGGGCGTGAAGTCTGGAACATGAGAACTTATAAATGAATAAGAAGAAAAGTATGTAGATGCTTATTACTTATCTTTTAATTAGTCCTTGGAATACATCTCTCTTGAATACTCGTAAGCTATAGGCACTGATACAAATGGCGCCTTGCTAGTTCATAGCCATTAACTTAGCTGATGGCTATTCTGTCTTTCGGCTAATGAGAGAGAAAGGCTTCGTACAACTGGTCGGTAGCTAGGTCCTCATTCAACTGGGCGGTAGCTAGGTTCTCGTACAACTGGGCGGTAGCTAGGTTCTCGTACAACTGGGCGGTAGCTAGGTTCTCGTACAACTGGTCGGTAGCTAGGTTCTCGTACAACTGGGGCGAGTGCTCTCTCGTATCACGAGACCTGCCTTGGTGGTGGCGCTAGGTCTGCGATTACACAGTGGCGACACGCGGGTCCGACATGTACTAAATGGACCGCGGCCGATTTAAGCTACCACCTAGCAAGTGTGGTGTCTGGCGGTGACACCACATTCCTCCCCCGCAAATCGGCGAACGGTCGTGTGATAAGGCTTCCGCCCGCCGTGGGGAGGACCACATGATGACGTATGCGATGAGGTGGGGAGCCTAACAACAGGCGAGGCTGTGTCACCCGCACCCGGCCATCCGGTCCGAGGGGAGCTAGGAAACGCCTGAAAAACTAGTCCAGGGTGCACGTCAACATGCGGTGTATGCGCCCGTAAAGAGACAGGAGGTACCGAAGGGTCGACCTCCATTGCGTCGGGGTAGCCGACGCGCGATGACGTCATGTGGTCCGGAGCGGGCGGGAGTTCCATGGCGGAGGACAGCTGGTCACGGGAAGCGATCGGCGGCGCGTGACCCTGGGAGGCGCTTGGCGGCTGCAGCGAAGCGTCTAATGCGGGCGACGCCGGCGGGAGAACAGGCGGCGGCGGCGGCGGCTGCTGCTGCTGCGGCGGCGCGTCGCCATGGGGCAAAATGGAAGGCATCGTCGGTAACACCTGGGGATGAGGCGAGCCAGTAGATGGGTCCCCAGGGCGCTGACCGGACGGCACCGACGCTGAAAGCAGACGGGGAGCGGCAGAACCCGAGCGACGACAGAGGCGCAGCTGATTGAGATGCCGACGCACCTCACCAGAGGCCCCCAAAACCAAATACATCGCGCGGCCGAGGCAGCGAAGAATGCGCCCTGCGAGCCAACGCCGTGAACCGCGATAGTTGCGATAAAATACAACGTCGCCTGGAGCAAAAGCAGGAGTCTGCCGCTGCACAGGAACTTGATGCGGCGGATGCAGCAAAGACATCAAGGTGCGATGAGGACGACCGTGGAGCAACTCAGCCGGCGAGCGACCATCTCGGGGCTGAGAGCGATACGAAGACAAAAAGAGCAACAATGCGTCCTCCCGAGAGTGCGACTCTTTCAATTTCAACATCTGGGACTTGAAAGTCCGGACCAATCGTTCAGCGGCACCGTTGGACTGAGGCGAAAACGGCGCGGATGTCAGATGTTGAATACCATTGGCCTGGCAGAATGACTGAAATTCTGCGGACATGAATTGTGGGCCATTGTCGGAAACAATAGTCTGCGGAAGACCTTCAATGCAAAAGATAGCAGACAACGCTTGGATGGCGGCGGAGGACGTCGTGGAAGACATCCGGACAACAAAAGGAAAATTACTGAAGGCGTCGACCAGAACCAACCATCGAGCATTCCAGAATGGACCAGCAAAATCAATGTGCAAGCGTTGCCAAGGGGAAGTGGCTTTTGGCCATGCAAAGACTTTCCGCGGCGGTGCGGATTGTTGTTCGGCACACGCCGGGCACGAAGAACACATATTCGTAATCGCAGCATCGATTCCGAACCAAGTACAGTGCTGACGAGCAAGTTGTTTCGTTCGCACTATACCCCAATGTCCTTGGTGAAGAAGCCGTAAAACAGAGGACTGCAACGAACGTGGGACCACGACTCTGGACTGATCATTATCAGAACGCAACAACAAAACACCACGTCGAACAAAAAGTCTCTCCTTGTGAGCAAAAAATCGGCGAACCAACGGATCCTCGATCCGAGACTTTGACAAAGGCCATTGCGTAGCAACAAAACGCAAAACAGTAGCAAGGACAGGGTCAGCAGCTGTGGCTGTAGCGACACGACGAAAATCAATCGGAAACGATTCGACCACTTCATCGATTTCCGAATCAATGAACATGCAAGCAAGTTCGGAAGAATCGAATGCTTTATCCTCAGCAACAGGCAAACGGGACAACGCATCGGCGTTTCCGAGCTTAGCAGTGGACCGATACAAGATATCGTAGCGGTACTGCGAGAGGAAAATAGACCAGCGAATGAATTTCTGCGCTGTACGTGGAGGTACAGGCTTGGTCGGATGAAAAAGCGATGTCAAAGGTTTGTGGTCTGTGATGATGGTAAAGTGACGACCATACAAGAAATCATGGAACTTAGTAACACCAAACACGAGAGCCAAAGCTTCTTTCTCTATCTGTGAATAATTTCTTTGCGCAGACGAGAGCAATTTGGACGCAAAGGCAATAGGGCGATCATGGGAGCCAACTTTGTGCGCAAGCACAGCACCGATCCCGAAATCCGATGCATCTACCATCAACAAAAGGGGTTTCTGGGGATCGAATGGCGTAAGGCAAGTATTAGAAAGCAACGCCGATTTCAACTGGCGAAAGGCGCGTTCGCATTCCGTCGTCCAGACGAACGGAACACCTTTACGGCGTAAGCGATGAAGCGGAGCTGAAATGGAAGAGGCATTGCGCACATATTTATGGTAATAATTAATTTTACCCAACACACTCTGTAGCTGTTTCACATTTTGAGGGGAAGGCAATTCTTGTATGGCACGGAGGTGCTCTGGACTCGGATGTATGCCTTGGGCATTAATGACATGTCCCAGGTATGGTAAGTCACGAGCAAAAAACACACATTTGTCCTTCCTCAAGCGAAGACCATTTTGCCGCAAGACCTGAAATAATGTTCGTAAATTCGCAAGATGATCTTCTTCTGTCTGTCCGGAGATCACTATATCGTCCAGATAGTTTGCTGCAGTAGGGACCGACGCACAAATAGTTTGTAGATATTGCTGAAACAAGGCAGGGGCGGATGCACACCCGAATGGCAGTCTTTTGAAGCGGTACAATCCAAGATGCGTGTTAACCACCAATACGCGCTGGGATTCGTCGTCCACCGGTATTTGCAAGTACGCATCGGCTAGGTCCAACTTTGAAAAATATTTTCCCGGGCACAGTTTAGCAAAAAGATCTTCCGGGCGGGGCAAAGGAAAAGTAGCAGTCACTAGCTGTGGATTCACTGTGGCCTTGAAGTCCACGCAAAGTCTCAATTTTCCGGAAGGTTTTGGCAAAATTACTAAGGGTGAGGCCCAGAGAGAAGCTTGCACACGTTCAATTACACCCTGTGATTCGAGATCGTGTAACGTTCTTGCGACCTCATCACGCAATGCGTGGGGAACATTGCGCGCCCTGAAAAATGTCGGTTGCGCGGTTACCTTCAGTTCTAAATGTGCTTCATAGTTTTTAGCGCAACCTAAGCCCGGTGCAAAAATGTCTGCAAATTCGTCACAGAGCCGAGAAACACTGTCTGTAGGCACAGTCTGATTCACTGATAGGACCTGATTTACAATAGACATGTTAAACAACTGAAATAAATCTAGACCAAACAAGTTCACTGCAGAAGAAGAACGAAGAACGTAAAATGACACAAGGTTTGTTTGTCCCTTGTATGTTGCAAGAAGGCTGCACTGTCCTAACACAGGAATTTTCTGTCCGGAATATGTAGTTAGCTTAACATTTGCGGAACGCAACGGAGGTTTGCCCAGTTGTTTGTACGTGTCGTGATTGAGCAATGAAACTGCAGCTCCGGTATCGAGCTGGAATGGTATCACTTTGCCTTCAAAGTCTAAGTCCACAAAAAGTTTATTGTTCTGCTGACGACAAGAGCGACTGTTTTGTGCAATTGGAACAGACACTGGTACAGAATCACGTGCTAATTGACGTGATTTCCGGCGACGTCGACGCACAGTTTTTGTGGGACGATCACAGTCACTGTTAGAGAAAGTGTCACTGGACGAAGCGGAATTAACGACATGAATGTCCATAGGCGAAGGTCCACGAGCCTGAGTGTCCTTGGTTCGATTCCGGCGCGAAGCAAAGGGCCTGGAATGATTGTGATTGTCTGATCTGAGCTTTTTCTGGCAAACACTTTGAACATGTCCTTTCTTATTGCAGAAAAAGCAAATAGCTTGGCGTGACGGGCAATGTTCACGCGAATGTCTAGTAGCACACCGCGGGCATGATTTCACTGCATTTGTGTGCTGGCGCGGCACACCCGGCTTAGCACGCGGCGGCCGCTGTGTCGACGGGCGCAAGGCCCGGTTACCGGGCCGCGCAGCGCGTCCAGCGGGCCGGTTAATGTTACACACGGCTGGCGAAGTTTCAAAAGATTCCTGAGCACAGTCAAGTGTGTCCTGTCTATCCAATATGTCTATCACTTGTTGAAGGGAGGGATTAACTAGTTTCAAAATTTGCTCCCGTATGCGAACATCAGAAACGTTCTGTGCAATTGCATCACGCACCATTGTATCTGAATAAGAAAGACCACAGTCACATTCAAAGGCACAGTCCCTAGTAAGTCCTTGCAATGTTGCTACCCACTCCCTATTAGTTTGACCGGCCGTACGTTTTGTACGAAAGAACGTATACCGTTTTGCAACCACATTAACTGTTTCTTTGAAATAGGCATCTAATGCAGACAAAATTTCCTCGTAGGACAGAGTTGCTACGTCTCGTCGGGGAAACAATTTCACTATCACACGGTATGTGGACACACCGACACAAGAAAGCAAAAACGGCTGCCGCTCATTACCTTGAATTCTGTAGGCTGCTAGATGAAAGTTGAACTGGCGAGACCACTCGTGCCAGGTCTCATCGGCTGCCACGTATGGTCGAAAGGGAGGTGCAACAGCGTTTAGTGGCAGCGGTAGCGAAGAAGCGGCGGCGGCCGCATCGGTTTGAATGGTACGTTGACCCTGGACGAGCTGTCCAAGGGCATCCAGTAACGCCTGCGTCTGCTGATTCTGCAAGCGATAAAATTCGGACAGTACATCTGGAGAATGTGGCGAAGCCATGACACAATTAAATGTAAGCAATCAGAAAGAACTCTTATCTCGTCGCCAATAAATGTTGTGTCGGTAGCTGGGCCGACACCGTGAAGTTTAGATGGCTGAAAAGGAATGCTAGACTAACGCTGTAGCCGATAGGGCACGCAAGGCTAAAGCAGACGGGCGTGAAGTCTGGAACATGAGAACTTATAAATGAATAAGAAGAAAAGTATGTAGATGCTTATTACTTATCTTTTAATTAGTCCTTGGAATACATCTCTCTTGAATACTCGTAAGCTATAGGCACTGATACAAATGGCGCCTTGCTAGTTCATAGCCATTAACTTAGCTGATGGCTATTCTGTCTCTCGGCTAATGAGAGAGAAAAGCTTCGTACAACTGGTCGGTAGCTAGGTCCTCATACAACTGGGCGGTAGCTAGGTTCTCGTACAACTGGGCGGTAGCTAGGTTCTCGTACAACTGGGCGGTAGCTAGGTTCTCGTACAACTGGGGCGAGTGCTCTCTCGTATCACGAGACCTGCCTTGGTGGTGGCGCTAGGTCTGCGATTACACAGTGGCGACACGCGGGTCCGACATGTACTAAATGGACCGCGGCCGATTTAAGCTACCACCTAGCAAGTGTGGTGTCTGGCGGTGACACCACAGATTCCGATGCTTGACTTCAGGTTCACTATATTCCTCTGACGTTCTTATTGACGATGAAACACAGAAATTGCTTTGGAATTAAATACAAAAGGCACAAAGCAGACTTAAGTACAAGAAAACTGACTCTTCTTACTGTCAATGCTTTGATCCATTCCTGTGACACTAGTCATAGATTCCGATGCTTCACTTCAGGTTTACTGTATCCCTCTGACCTTCTTATTGATGATGAAACACAGATATTGGATCGGAATTAAATACAAATGGCATAATGCGATTTAAGTACAAGAAAACTGACTCTTCTTACTGTCTATGTTTTGAACCATACCTGTGACACTAGTTACAGATTCCGATGCTTCACTTCAGGTTTACTGTATCCCTCTGACCTTCTTATTGGCGATGAAACACTGAAATTGCATCTAAATTAAATACAAAATGCCCAATGCCGACTTAAGTACAAGAAAACTGACTCTTCTTACTGTCTATGTTTTGAACCTTTCCTGTGACACTAGTTATAGATTCCGATGCTTCACTTCAGGTTCACTGTGTCCCTCTCACCATCTTATTGACGATGAAACTCTGAAATTGCATCGGAATTAAATACAAAAGGCACAATGCCGACTTAAGTACAAGAAAACTGACTCTTCTTACTGTCTATGTTTTGCACCATTCCTGTGACACTAGTAATAGATTTCGATGCTTCACTTCAGGTTTACTGTATCCCTCTGACCTTCTTATTGACGATGAAACACAGAAATTGCATCGGACTTAAATACAAAAGGCAGAATGCCGACTTACGTACAAGAAAACTGACTCTTCTTACTCTCTATGATTTCAACCTATCCTGTGACACTAGCTATGGATTCCGATGCTTCACTTCATGTTTACTGTATCCCTCTGAAATTCTTATTGACGATGAAACACAGAAATTGCATCGGAATTTAATACAAAATGCACAATGCCGACTTAAGTACAAGAAATCTGACTCCTCTTACTGTCTATGTTTTAAACCATTCATGTGACACTAGTTATAGATTCCGATGCTTTACTACAGGTTTACTGTATCCCTCTGACCTTCTTGTTGACGATGATACACAGAAATTGCTTCGGAATTAAATACAAAATGCAAAATGCCGACTTAAGTACAAGAAAACTGACTCTTCTTACTGTCTATGCTTTGAACCATTCCTGTGACACTAGATGTAGATTCCGATGCTTCACTTCAGGTTTACTGTATCCCTCTGACCTTCTTATTGACGATGAAACACAGAAAATGCATCGGAAATTAATACAAAAAACACAATGCAGACTTAAGTAAAAGAAAACTGACTCCACTTACAGTCTATGCTTTGAACCATTCCTGTGACACTAGTTATAGATTCCGATGCTTCACTTCAGGTTTACTGTATGCCTCTGACCTTCTTATTGACGATGAAACGTAGAAATTGCATCGGAATAAAATACAAAAGGCACAACGCCGACTTAAGTACAAGAAAATTGGCTCTTCTTACTGTCTATGTTTTGAACCATTCCCTTGACACTAGTTATAGATTGCGATGCTTCACTTCATGTTTACAGTATCCCTCTGACCTTCTTATTGACGATGAAACACAGACAATGCATCGGAATTAAATAGAAAAAGCACAATGCAGACTTAAGTACAAGAAAACTGACTCTTCTTACTGTCTATGTTTTGAACCATTCCTGTGACACTAGTTATATATTCTGCTGCTTTACTTCAGGTTTACTGTATCCCTCTGACCTTCTTGACGATGAAACTCAGAAATATCATCGGAGTTATATTCAAAAGGCACAATGCCGACATAAGTACAAGAAAACTGACTCCTCTGAGAGTCAATGGTTTGAACCATTCGTGTGACACTAGTTATAGATTCCGATGCTTCACTTCAGGTTTACTGTATCCCTCTGACCTTCTTATTGACGATGAAACACAGAAAATGCATCGGAATTAAATACAAAAAGCACAATTCAGACTTAAGTACAAGAAGACTGACTCCTCTTACAGTCTATGTTTTGAACCATTCGTGTGACACTAGTTATAGATTCCGATGCTTCACTTCAGGTTTACTGTATCCCTCTGACCTTCTTATTGACGTTGAACACAGAAATTGCATCGGAATTAAATACAAAAGGCACAATGCCGACTTAAGTACAAGAAAACCTACTCTTCTTACTGTCTACGTTTTGAACCATTCCTGTGACACTAGTTATACATTCCGATGCTTCACTTCAGGTTTACTGTATTCCTCTGACCTTATTGACGATGAAACACAGAAATTGCATCGGAATTACATACAAAAGGCACAATGCCGACTTAAGTACAAGAAAACTGACACTTCTTAGAGTCTATGCTTTGAACCATTCGTGTGACACTAGTTATAGATTCCGATGTTTCACTTCAGGTTTACTGTATCCCTCTGACCTTCTTGTTGACGATGAAACACAGATATTGCATCGGAATTAAATACAAAAGGCACAATGCCAATTAAGTACAAGAAAACTGACTCTTCTTACTGTCTATGTTTTGAACCATTCCTGTGACAGTAGTTATAGATTCCGATGCTTCACTTCAGGTTTACTGTATCCCTCTGACATTCTTATTGACGATGAAACACACAAATTGCATCGGAATTAAATACAAAAGGCACAATGCTGACTGAAGTACAAGAAAACTGACTCTTCTTACTGTCTACGACTTGAACCATTCCTGTGAAACTAGTTATAGATTCCGATGCTTCACTTCAGGTTTTCTGTATCACCCTGACCTTCCTATTGCCGATGAAACACAGAAATTGCATCGGAATTCAATACAAAAGGCACAATGCCGACTTAAGTACAAGAAAACTGACTCTTCTTACCGTCTATGTTTGAACCATTCCTGTGACACTAGTTATAGATTCCGATGCTTCACCTCAGGTTCGCTAGATCCCTCTGACCTTCTTATTGACGATGAAACACTGAAATTGCATCGGAATTAAATACAAAAGGCACAATGCCGACTTAAGTACAAGAAAACTGACTCTTCTTACTGTCTATGATTTGAACCATTCCTGTGACACCAGTTATAGATTTCGATGCTTGACTTCAGACTCACTGTATTTCTCTGACGTTCTTATTGACGATGAAACACAGAAATTGCTTTGGAATTAAATACAAAAGGCACAATTCCGACTTAAGTACAAGAAAACTGACTCTTCTTACTGTCTATGTTTTGAACCATTCCTGTGACACTAGTAATAGATTTCGATGCTTCACTTCAGGTTTACTGTATCCCTCTGACCTTCTTATTGACGATGAAACACAGAAATTGCATCGGACTTAAATACAAAAGGCAGAATGCCGACTTAAGTACAAGAAAACTGACTCTTCTTACTGTCTATGATTTCAACCATTCCTGTGACACTAGTTATGGATTCCGATGCTTCACTTCATGTTTAGTGTATCCCTCTGACATTCTTATTGACGATGAAACACAGAAATTGCATCGGAATTTAATACAAAATGCACAATGCCAACTTAAGTAAAAGAAAACTGACTCCACTTACAGTCTATGCTTTGAACCATTCCTGTGACACTAGTTATAGATTCCGATGCTTCACTTCAGGTTTACTGTATGCCTCTGACCTTCGTATTGACGATGAACACAGAAATTGCATCGGAATTAAATACAAAAGGCACAAAGCCGACTTAAGTACAAGAAAACTGACTCTTCTCTCTGTCTATGTTTGAACCATTCCTGTGACACTAGTTACAGATTCCGATGCTTCACTTCAGGTTTACTGTATCCCTCTGACCTTCTTATTGACGATGAAACATAGAAATTGCATCGGAATTAAATACAAAAGGCCCAACGCCGACTTAAGTACAAGAAAACTGACTCTTCTTACTGTCTATGTTTTGAACCATTCCATTGACACTAGTTATAGATTGCGATGCTTCACTTCATTTTTACTGTATCCTTCTGACCTTCTTATTGACGATGAAACACAGACAATGCTTCGGAATTAAATACAAAAAGCACAATGCAGACTTAAGTACAAGAAATCTGACTCTTCTTACTGTCTATGCTTTGAACCATTCCTGTGACACTAGTTATAGATTCTGCTGCTTCACTTCAGGTTTACTGTATCCCTCTGACCTTCTTCTTGACGATGAAACTCAGATATTGCATCGGAGTTATATTCAAAAGGCACAATGCCGACTTATGTACAAGAAAACTGACTCCTCTTACAGTCAATGGTTTTAACCATTCGTGTGAAACTAGATATAGATTCCGATGCTTCACTTCAGGTTTACTGTGTCCCTCTGACGTTATCGAGGATGAAACACAGAAAATGCATCGGAATTAAATACAAAAACATATTGCAGACTTAAGTACAAGAAGACTGACTCCTCTTACGGTCTATGTTTTGAGCCATTCGTGTGACACTAGTTATAGATTCCGATGCTTCACTTCAGGTTTACGGTATCCCTCTGACCTTCTTATTGACGATGAACACAGAAATTGCATCGGAATTAAATACAAAAGGCACAATGCCGACTTAAGTACAAGAAAACTGACTCTTCGTAATGTCTATGTTTTGAACCATTCCTGTGACACTAGTTATAGATTCCGATGCTTCACTTCAGGTTTACTGTATTCCTCTGACCTTCTTATTGACGATGAAACACAGAAATTGCATCGGAGTTAAATTCAAAAGGTACAATGCCGACTTAAGTACAAGAAAACTGACTCTTCTGACAGTCTATGTTTTGAACCATTCGTGTGACACTAGTTATAGATTCCGAGGCTTCACTTCAGGTTTACTGTATTCCTCTGACCTTCTTATTGACGATGAAACACACAAATTGCTTCGGAATTAAATACAAATGTACAATGCCGACTTAAGTACAAGAAAACTGACTCTTCTTACTGTCTATATTTAGAACCGTTCATGTGACACTCGTTATAGATTACGATGTTTCACTTCAGGTTTACTGTATCCCACTGACCGTCTTATTGACGATGAAACACAGAAATTGCATCGGAATTAAATACAAAAGGCACAATGCCGACTTAAGTACAAGAAAACAAACTCTTCTTACAGTCTATGTTTTGAACCATTCCTGTGACACTAGTCATAGATTCCGATGCTTCACTTCAGGTTTACTGTATCCCTCTGACCTTGTTATTGACGATGAAACACTGAAATTGCATCGGAATTAAATACAAAAAGCCCAATGCCGACTTAAGTACAAGAAACCTGATTCTTCTTACTGTCTATATTTTGAACCATTCCTGTGACACTAGTTATAGATTCCGATGCTTCACTTCAGGTTCACTGTATCCCTCTGACCATCTTATTGACGATGAAACACTGAAATTGCATCGGAATTAAATACAAAAGGCACAATGCCGACTGAAATACAAGAAAACTGACTCTTCTTACTGTCTACGTCTTGAACCATTCCTGTGCCAATAGTTATAGATCCCGATGCTTCACTTTCAGTTTACTGTATCCCTCTGACCTTCTTGTTGACGATGAAACACAGAAATTGCATCAGAATTAAATACAAAAGGCACAATGCCGACTTAAGTACAAGAAAACTGACTCTTCTTACTGTCTACGACTTGAACCATTCCTGTGAAACTAGTTATAGATTCTGATGCTTCACTTCAGGTTTACTGTATCCCCCTGACCTTCCTATTGCCGATGAAACACAGAAATTGCATCGGAATTCAATACAAAAAGCACAATGCCGACTTAAGTACAAGAAAACTGACTCTTCTTACTGTCTATGTTTTGAACCATTCCTGTGACACTAGTTATAGATTCCGATGCTTCACTTCAGGTTCACTAGATCCCTCTGACCTTCTTATTGACGATGAAACACTGAAATTGCATCGGAATTAAATACAAAAGGCACAATGCCGACTTAAGTACAAGAAAACTGACTCTTCTTACTGTCTATGATTTGAACCATTCCTGTGACACTAGGTATAGATTTCGATGCTTGACTTCGGGTTCACTGTATTCCTCAGACGTTCTTATTGACGATGAAACACAGAAATTGTTTTGGAATTAAATACAAAAAACACAAAGCAGACTTAAGTACAAGAAAACTGACTCTTCTTACTGTCAATGTTTTGATCCATTCCTGTGACACTAGTTATGGATTCCGATGCTTCACTTCAGGTATAATGTATCCCTCTGACTTCCTTATTGACGATATACACAGAAATTGCATCGGAATTAAATACAAAAGGCACAATGCCGACTTATGTACAAGAAAACTGACTCTTCTTACTGTCTATGTTTTGAACCATTCCTGTAACACTAGTTATAGATTCTGCTGCTTCACTTCAGGTTTACTGTATCCGTCTGACCTTCTTCTTGACGATGAAACTCAGAAATTGCATCGGAGTTATATTCAAAAGGCACAATGCCGACTTAAGTACAAGAAATCTGACTCCTCTTACAGACAATGGTTTGAACCATTCGTGTGACACTAGTTATAGACTCCGTTGCTTCACTTGAGGTTTACTGTGTCCCTCTGACCTTATCGACGATGAAACACAGAAAATGCATCGAATTAAATACAAAAAGCACAATGCAGACTTAAGTACAAGAAAACTGACTCTTCTTACTGTCTATGTTTTGAACCATTCCTGTGACACTAATTATAGTTTCCGATGCTTCTCTTCAGGTTTACTGTATTCCTCTGACCTTCTTATTGACGATGAAACACAGAAATTGCATCGGAGTTAAATTCAAAAGGTACAGTGCCGACTTAAGTACAAGAAAACTGACTCTTCTTACTGTCTATGTTGTGAACCATTCCTGTGACACTAGTTATAGATTCCGATGCTTCACTTCAGGTTCAATAGATCCCTATGACCTTCTTATTGACGTTGAACACAGAAATTGCATCGGAATTAAATACAAAAGGCACAATGCCGACTTAAGTACAAGAAAACCTACTCTTCTTACTGTCTACGTTTTGAACCATTCCTGTGACACTAGTTATACATTCCGATGCTTCACTTCAGGTTTACTGTATTCCTCTGACCTTATTGACGATGAAACACAGAAATTGCATCGGAATTACATACAAAAGGCACAATGCCGACTTAAGTACAAGAAAACTGACACTTCTTAGAGTCTATGCTTTGAACCATTCGTGTGACACTAGTTATAGATTCCGATGTTTCACTTCAGGTTTACTGTATCCCTCTGACCTTCTTGTTGACGATGAAACACAGATATTGCATCGGAATTAAATACAAAAGGCACAATGCCAATTAAGTACAAGAAAACTGACTCTTCTTACTGTCTATGTTTTGAACCATTCCTGTGACAGTAGTTATAGATTCCGATGCTTCACTTCAGGTTTACTGTATCCCTCTGACATTCTTATTGACGATGAAACACACAAATTGCATCGGAATTAAATACAAAAGGCACAATGCTGACTGAAGTACAAGAAAACTGACTCTTCTTACTGTCTACGTCTTGAACCATTCCTGTGACAGTAGTTATAGATCCCGATGCTTCACTTCAGGATTACTGTATCCCTCTGACCTTCTTGTTGACGATGAAACACAGAAATTGCATCAGAATTAAATACAAAAGGCACAATGCCGACTTAAGTACAAGAAAACTGACTCTTCTTACTGTCTACGACTTGAACCATTCCTGTGAAACTAGTTATAGATTCCGATGCTTCACTTCAGGTTTTCTGTATCACCCTGACCTTCCTATTGCCGATGAAACACAGAAATTGCATCGGAATTCAATACAAAAGGCACAATGCCGACTTAAGTACAAGAAAACTGACTCTTCTTACCGTCTATGTTTGAACCATTCCTGTGACACTAGTTATAGATTCCGATGCTTCACCTCAGGTTCGCTAGATCCCTCTGACCTTCTTATTGACGATGAAACACTGAAATTGCATCGGAATTAAATACAAAAGGCACAATGCCGACTTAAGTACAAGAAAACTGACTCTTCTTACTGTCTATGATTTGAACCATTCCTGTGACACCAGTTATAGATTTCGATGCTTGACTTCAGACTCACTGTATTTCTCTGACGTTCTTATTGACGATGAAACACAGAAATTGCTTTGGAATTAAATACAAAAGGCACAATTCCGACTTAAGTACAAGAAAACTGACTCTTCTTACTGTCTATGTTTTGAACCATTCCTGTGACACTAGTAATAGATTTCGATGCTTCACTTCAGGTTTACTGTATCCCTCTGACCTTCTTATTGACGATGAAACACAGAAATTGCATCGGACTTAAATACAAAAGGCAGAATGCCGACTTAAGTACAAGAAAACTGACTCTTCTTACTGTCTATGATTTCAACCATTCCTGTGACACTAGTTATGGATTCCGATGCTTCACTTCATGTTTAGTGTATCCCTCTGACATTCTTATTGACGATGAAACACAGAAATTGCATCGGAATTTAATACAAAATGCACAATGCCAACTTAAGTAAAAGAAAACTGACTCCACTTACAGTCTATGCTTTGAACCATTCCTGTGACACTAGTTATAGATTCCGATGCTTCACTTCAGGTTTACTGTATGCCTCTGACCTTCGTATTGACGATGAACACAGAAATTGCATCGGAATTAAATACAAAAGGCACAAAGCCGACTTAAGTACAAGAAAACTGACTCTTCTCTCTGTCTATGTTTGAACCATTCCTGTGACACTAGTTACAGATTCCGATGCTTCACTTCAGGTTTACTGTATCCCTCTGACCTTCTTATTGACGATGAAACATAGAAATTGCATCGGAATTAAATACAAAAGGCCCAACGCCGACTTAAGTACAAGAAAACTGACTCTTCTTACTGTCTATGTTTTGAACCATTCCATTGACACTAGTTATAGATTGCGATGCTTCACTTCATTTTTACTGTATCCTTCTGACCTTCTTATTGACGATGAAACACAGACAATGCTTCGGAATTAAATACAAAAAGCACAATGCAGACTTAAGTACAAGAAATCTGACTCTTCTTACTGTCTATGCTTTGAACCATTCCTGTGACACTAGTTATAGATTCTGCTGCTTCACTTCAGGTTTACTGTATCCCTCTGACCTTCTTCTTGACGATGAAACTCAGATATTGCATCGGAGTTATATTCAAAAGGCACAATGCCGACTTATGTACAAGAAAACTGACTCCTCTTACAGTCAATGGTTTTAACCATTCGTGTGAAACTAGATATAGATTCCGATGCTTCACTTCAGGTTTACTGTGTCCCTCTGACGTTATCGAGGATGAAACACAGAAAATGCATCGGAATTAAATACAAAAACATATTGCAGACTTAAGTACAAGAAGACTGACTCCTCTTACGGTCTATGTTTTGAGCCATTCGTGTGACACTAGTTATAGATTCCGATGCTTCACTTCAGGTTTACGGTATCCCTCTGACCTTCTTATTGACGATGAACACAGAAATTGCATCGGAATTAAATACAAAAGGCACAATGCCGACTTAAGTACAAGAAAACTGACTCTTCGTAATGTCTATGTTTTGAACCATTCCTGTGACACTAGTTATAGATTCCGATGCTTCACTTCAGGTTTACTGTATTCCTCTGACCTTCTTATTGACGATGAAACACAGAAATTGCATCGGAGTTAAATTCAAAAGGTACAATGCCGACTTAAGTACAAGAAAACTGACTCTTCTGACAGTCTATGTTTTGAACCATTCGTGTGACACTAGTTATAGATTCCGAGGCTTCACTTCAGGTTTACTGTATTCCTCTGACCTTCTTATTGACGATGAAACACACAAATTGCTTCGGAATTAAATACAAATGTACACTGCCGACTTAAGTACAAGAAAACTGACTCTTCTTACTGTCTATATTTAGAACCGTTCATGTGACACTCGTTATAGATTACGATGTTTCACTTCAGGTTTACTGTATCCCACTGACCGTCTTATTGACGATGAAACACAGAAATTGCATCGGAATTAAATACAAAAGGCACAATGCCGACTTAAGTACAAGAAAACAAACTCTTCTTACAGTCTATGTTTTGAACCATTCCTGTGACACTAGTCATAGATTCCGATGCTTCACTTCAGGTTTACTGTATCCCTCTGACCTTGTTATTGACGATGAAACACTGAAATTGCATCGGAATTAAATACAAAAAGCCCAATGCCGACTTAAGTACAAGAAACCTGATTCTTCTTACTGTCTATATTTTGAACCATTCCTGTGACACTAGTTATAGATTCCGATGCTTCACTTCAGGTTCACTGTATCCCTCTGACCATCTTATTGACGATGAAACACTGAAATTGCATCGGAATTAAATACAAAAGGCACAATGCCGACTGAAATACAAGAAAACTGACTCTTCTTACTGTCTACGTCTTGAACCATTCCTGTGCCAATAGTTATAGATCCCGATGCTTCACTTTCAGTTTACTGTATCCCTCTGACCTTCTTGTTGACGATGAAACACAGAAATTGCATCTGAATTAAATACAAAAGGCACAATGCCGACTTAAGTACAAGAAAACTGACTCTTCTTACTGTCTACGACTTGAACCATTCCTGTGAAACTAGTTATAGATTCTGATGCTTCACTTCAGGTTTACTGTATCCCCCTGACCTTCCTATTGCCGATGAAACACAGAAATTGCATCGGAATTCAATACAAAAAGCACAATGCCGACTTAAGTACAAGAAAACTGACTCTTCTTACTGTCTATGTTTTGAACCATTCCTGTGACACTAGTTATAGATTCCGATGCTTCACTTCAGGTTCACTAGATCCCTCTGACCTTCTTATTGACGATGAAACACTGAAATTGCATCGGAATTAAATACAAAAGGCACAATGCCGACTTAAGTACAAGAAAACTGACTCTTCTTACTGTCTATGATTTGAACCATTCCTGTGACACTAGGTATAGATTTCGATGCTTGACTTCGGGTTCACTGTATTCCTCAGACGTTCTTATTGACGATGAAACACAGAAATTGTTTTGGAATTAAATACAAAAAACACAAAGCAGACTTAAGTACAAGAAAACTGACTCTTCTTACTGTCAATGTTTTGATCCATTCCTGTGACACTAGTTATGGATTCCGATGCTTCACTTCAGGTATAATGTATCCCTCTGACTTCCTTATTGACGATATACACAGAAATTGCATCGGAATTAAATACAAAAGGCACAATGCCGACTTATGTACAAGAAAACTGACTCTTCTTACTGTCTATGTTTTGAACCATTCCTGTAACACTAGTTATAGATTCTGCTGCTTCACTTCAGGTTTACTGTATCCGTCTGACCTTCTTCTTGACGATGAAACTCAGAAATTGCATCGGAGTTATATTCAAAAGGCACAATGCCGACTTAAGTACAAGAAATCTGACTCCTCTTACAGACAATGGTTTGAACCATTCGTGTGACACTAGTTATAGACTCCGTTGCTTCACTTGAGGTTTACTGTGTCCCTCTGACCTTATCGACGATGAAACACAGAAAATGCATCGAATTAAATACAAAAAGCACAATGCAGACTTAAGTACAAGAAAACTGACTCTTCTTACTGTCTATGTTTTGAACCATTCCTGTGACACTAATTATAGTTTCCGATGCTTCTCTTCAGGTTTACTGTATTCCTCTGACCTTCTTATTGACGATGAAACACAGAAATTGCATCGGAGTTAAATTCAAAAGGTACAGTGCCGACTTAAGTACAAGAAAACTGACTCTTCTTACTGTCTATGTTGTGAACCATTCCTGTGACACTAGTTATAGATTCCGATGCTTCACTTCAGGTTCAATAGATCCCTATGACCTTCTTATTGACGATGAAACACTGAAATTGCATCGGAATTAAATACAAAAGGCACAATGCCGACTTAAGTACAAGAAAACTGACTCTTCTTACTGTCTATGTTTTGAACCATTCCTGTGACACTAATTATAGTTTCCGATGCTTCACTTCAGGTTTACTGTATTCCTCTGACCTTCTTATTGACGATGAAACACAGAAATTGCATCGGAGTTAAATTCAAAAGGTACAGTGCCGACTTAAGTACAAGAAAACTGACTCTTCTTACTGTCTATGTTGTGAACCATTCCTGTGACACTAGTTATAGATTCCGATGCTTCACTTCAGGTTCAATAGATCCCTATGACCTTCTTATTGACGATGAAACACTGAAATTGCATCGGAATTAAATACAAAAGGCACAATGCCGACTTAAGTACAAGAAAACTGACTCTTCTTACTGTCTATGATTTGAACCATTCCTGTGACACTAGTCATAGAATCCGATGTCTGACTTCAGGTTCACTGTACTCCTCTGACGTTCTTATTGACGATGAAACACAGAAATTGCTTTGGAATTAAATACAAAAGGCACAAAGCAGACTTAAGTACAAGAAAACTGACTCTTCTTACTGTCAATGTTTTGATCCATTCCTTTGACACTAGTTATGGATTCCGATGCTTCACTTCAGGTATACTGTATCCCTCTGACTACCTTATTGACGATGAAACATAGAAATTGCATCGGAATTAAATAGAAAAGGTACGATGCCGACTTAAGTACAAGAAAACTGACTCTTCTTACTGTCTATGTTTTGAACCATTCCTGTGACACTAGTTATAGATTCTTCTGTTTCACTTCAGGTTTACTGTATCCCTCTGACCTTCTTCTTGACGATGAAACTCAGAAATTGGATCGGAGTTATATTCAAAAGGCACAATGCCGACTTAAGTACAAGAAAACTGACTCCTCTTACAGTCAATGGTTTGAAGCATTCGTGTGACACTAGTTATAGATTCCGATGCTTCACCTCAGGTTTACTGTGTCCCTCTGACCTTTTCGACGATGAAACACAGAAAATGCATCGGAATTAAATACAAAAAGCACAATGCAGACTTAAGTACAAGAAGACTGACTCCTCTTACGGTCTATGTTTTGAACCATTCGTGTGACACTAGTTATAGATTCTGATGCTTCACTTCAGGTTTACTGTATCCCTCTGACCTTCTTATTGGCGATGAACACAGAAATTGCATCGGAATTAAATACAAAAGGCACAATGCCGACTTAAGTACAAGAAAACTGACTCTTCTTACTGTCTATGTTTTGAACCATTCCTGTGACACTAGTTATAGATTCCGATGCTTCACTTCAGGTTTACTGTATTCCTCTGACCTTCTTATTGACGATGAAACACAGAAATTGCATCGGAGTTAAATTCAAAAGGTACAATGCCGACTTAAGTACAAGAAAACTGACTCTTCTTACAGTCTATGTTTTGAACCATTCGTGTGACACTAGTTATAGATTCCGATGCTTCACTTCAGGTTTACTGTATTTCTCTGACCTTCTTATTGACGAAGAAACACAGAAATTGCTTCGGAATTAAATACAAAAGGCACAATGCCGACTTAAGTACAAGGTAACTGACTCTTCTTACTGTCTGTGTTTTGAACCATTCCTGTGACACTAGTTATAGATTCCGATGTTTCACTTCAGGTTTACTGTATCCAACTGACCGTCTTATTGACGATGAAACACAGAAATTGCATCGGAACTAAATACAAAAGGCACAATGCCAACTTAAGTACAAGAAAACAAACTCTTCTTACAGTCTATGTTTTGAACCATTCCTGTGACACTAGTCATAGACTTCGATGCTTCACTTCAGGTTTTCTGTATCCCTCTGACCTTGATATTGGCGATGAAACACTGAAATTGCATCGGAATTAAATTCAAAAGGCCCAATGCCGACTTAAGTATAAGAAACCTGACTCTTCTTACTGTCTATGTTTTGAACCATTCCTGTGACACTAGTTATAGATTCCGATGCTTCACTTCAGGTTCACTGTATCCCTCTGACCATCTTATTGACGATGAAACACTCAAATTGCATCGGAATTAAATACAAAAGGCACAATGCAGACTTAAGTACAAGAAAACTGACTCTTCTTACTGTCTATGCTTTGAACCATTCCTGTGACACTAGATTTAGATTCCGATGCTTCACTTCAGGTTTACTGTATCCCTCTGACCTTCTTCTTGACGATGAAACTCAGAAATTGCATCGGAGTTATATTCCAAAGGCACAATGCCGACTTAAGTACAAGAAAACTGACTCCTCTTAAAGTCAATGGTTTGAACCATTCGTGTGACACTAGGTGTAGATTCCGATGCTTCACTTCAGGTTTACTGTATCCCTCTGACCTTCTTATCGTCGATGAAACACAGAAAATGCATCGGTATTAAATACAAAAGGCACAATGCCGACTTAAGTACAAGAAAACTGACTCTTCTTACTGTCTATGTTTTGAACCATTCCTGTGACACTAGTTATAGATTCCGATGCTTCACTTCAGGTTTACTATATCCCTCTGACCTTCTTATTGAAGGTGAAACACGGAAACTGCATCGGAATGAAACACAAAAGGCACAAAGCAGACTTAAGTACAAGAAAACTGACTCTTCTTACCGTCTATGTTTTGAACCATTCCTGTGACACTAGTTATAGATTCCGATGCTTCACTTCAGGTTTACTGTATCCCTCTGACCTTCTTATTGACGATGAAACACAGACAATGCATCGGAATTAAATACAAAAAGCACAATGCTTACTTAAGTACAAGAAAACTGACTCTTCTTACTGTCTATGTTTGAACCATTCCTGTGACACTAGTTATAGATTCTGCTGCTTCACTTCAGGTTTACTGTATCCCTCTGACCTTCTTCTTGACGATGAAACACAGAAATTGCATCGGAGTTATATTCCAAAGGCTCAATGCCGACTTAAGTACAACAAAACTGACTCCTCTTACAGCCAATGGTTTGAACCATTCGTGTGACACTAGTTACAGTTTCTGATGCTTCACTTCAGGTTTACTGTATCCCTCTGACCTTCTTATCGACGATGAAACACAGAAAATGCATCGGAATTAAATACAAAAAGCACAATGCAGACTTAAGTACAAGAAAACTGACTCTTCTTACTGTCTATGTTTGAACCATTCCTGTGACACTAGTTATAGATTCTGCTTTTTCACTTCAGGTTTACTGTATCCCTCTGACCTTCTTCTTGACGATGAAACTCAGAAATTGCATCGGAGTTATATTCCAAAGGCACAATGCCGACATAAGTACAAGAAAACTGACTCCTCTTACAGCCAATGGTTTGAACCATTCGTGTGACACTAGTTATAGATTCCGAAGCTTCACTTCAGGTTTACTGTATCCCTCTGACCTTCTAATCGACGATGAAGCACAGAAAATGCATCGGAATTAAATACAAAATTCACAATGCCGACTTAAGTAAAAGAAAACTGACTCCACTTACAGTCTATGTTTTGAACCATTCCTGTGACACTAGTTATAGATTCCTATGCTTCACTTCAGGTTTACTGTATGCCTCTGACCTTCTTATTGACGATGAACACTGAAATTGCATCGGAATTAAATACATAAGGCACAATGCCGACTTAAGTACAAGAAAACTGACTCTTCTTACTGGCTATGTTTTGAAGCATTTCTGTGACACTAGTTATAGATTCCGATGCTTCACTTCCGAATTACTGTATCCCTCTGACCTTCTTACTGACGATGAAACACAGAAATTGCATCGGAATTAAATACAAAAGGCACAATGCCGACTTAAGTACAAGAAAACTGACTCTTCTTACTGTCTATGTTTGAACCATTCCTGTGACACTAGTTATAGATTCCGATGCTTCACTTCAGGTTCACTGTATCCCTATGACCTTCTTATTGACGATGAAACATAGAAATTGCATCGGGATAAATACAAAAGGCACAACGCCGGCTTAAGTACAAGAAAACTGACTCTTCTTACTGTCTATGTTTTGAACCATTCCTTTGACACTAGTTATAGATTCCGATGCTTCACTTCATGTTTACTGTATCCCTCTGACCTTCTTATTGACGATGAAACACAGACAATGCATCGGAATTAAATACAAAAAGCACAATGCAGACTTAAGTACAAGAAAACTTACTCTTCTTACTGTTTATGTTTGAACCATTCCTGTGACATTAGTTATAGATTCTGCAGCTTCACTTAAGGTTTACTGTATCCCTCTGGCCTTCCTCTTGCCGATGAAACTCAGAAATTGCATCGGAGTTATATTCCAAAGGCACAATGCCGACTTAAGTACAAGAAAACTGACTCCTCTTACAGCCAATGGTTTGAACCATTCGTGTGACACTAGTTATAGATTCCGATGCTTCACTTCAGGTTTAGTGTATCCCTCTGACCTTCTTATCGACGATGAAACACAGCAATTGCATCGGAATTAAATACAAAAGGCACAATGCCGACTGAAGTACAAGATAACTGACTTTTCTTACAGTCTATGTTTTGAATCATTCGTGTGACACTAGTTATAGATTCCGATGCTTCACTTCAGGTTTACTGTATCCCTCTGACCTTCTTATTGACGATGAAACACAGATATTGCATCGGAATTAAATACAAAAGGCACAATGCCGATTAAGTACAAGAAAACTGACTCTTCTTACTGTCTATGTTTTGAACCATTCCTGAGACTGTAGTTATAGATTCCGATACTTCACTTCAGGTTTACTGTATCCCTCTGACCTTCTTATTGACGATGAAGCACACAAATTGCATCGGAATTAAATACAAAAGGCACAATGCCGACTTAAGTACAAAAAAACTGACTCTTCTTACTGTCTACGTCTTGAACCATTCCTGTGACAGTAGTTATAGATCCCGATGCTACACTTCAGGTTTACTGTATCCCTCTGACCTTCTTATTGACGATGAAACACAGAAATTGCATCAGAATTAAATACAAATGGCACAATGCCGACTTAAGTACAAGAAAGCTGACTCTTCCTACTGTCTACGACTTGAACCATTCCTGTGACACTAGTTATAGATTCCGATGCTTCACTTCAGGTTTACTGTATCCCCCTGACCTTCCTATTGCCGATGAAACACAGAAATTGCATCGGAATTAAATACAAAAGGCACAATGCCGACTTAAGTACAAGAAAACTGACTCTTCTTACTGTCTATGTTTTGAACCATTCCTGTGACACTAGTTATAGATTCCGATGCTTGACTTCAGGTTCACTGTATTCCTCTGACGTTCTTATTGACGATGAAACACAGAAATTGCTTTGGAATTAAATACAAAAGGCACAAAGCAGACTTAAGTACAAGAAAACTGACTCTTCTTACTGTCAATGTTTTGATCCATTCCTGTGACACTAGTTATGGATCCCGATGCTTCACTTCAGGTATACTGTATCCCTCTGACCTCCTTATTGACGATGAAACATAGAAATTGCATCGGAATTAAATAGAAAATGTACGATGCCGACTTAAGTACAAGAAAACTGACTCTTCTTACTGTCTATGTTTTGAACCATTCCTGTGACACTAGTTATAGATTCCGATGCTTCACTTCAGGTTTACTATATCCCTCTGACCTCCTTATTGAAGGTGAAACACGGAAACTGCATCGGAATGAAATACAAAAGCTACAAAGCAGACTTAAGTACAAGAAGACTGACTCTTCTTACCGTCTATGTTTTGAACCATTCCTGTGACACTAGTTATAGATTCCGATGCTTCACTTCAGGTTTACTGTTTCCCTCTGACCTTCTTATTGACGATGAAACACAGAAATTTCATCGGAATTAAATACAAATGGCACAATACCGACTTAAGTACAAGAAAACTGACTCTTCTTACTGTCTATGTTTTGAATCATTCCTGTGACACTAGTTATAGATTCCGATGCTTCACTTCAGGTTTACTGTATCCCTCTGACCTTCTTATTGACGATGAAACACAGAAATTGCATCGGAATTAAATAGAAAAGGCACAATGTCGACTTAAGTACAAGATAACTGACTCTTCTTACTGTCTATGTTTTGAACCATTCCTGTGACACTAGTTATAGATTCCGATGCTCCACCTCAGGTTTACTGTATCCCTCTGACCTTCTTAATGACGATGAAACACAGAAATTGCATCGGAATTAAATACAGAAGGCACAATGCCGACTTAAGTACAAGAAAACAGACTCTTCTAACTGTCTATGTTTGTACCATTCCTGTGACACTAGTTATTGATTCCGATGCTTCACTTCAGGTTTACTGTATTCCTCGGACCTTCTTATTGACGATGAAACACAGAAATTGCAACGGAATTAAATATAAGAGGCACAATGCCGACTTAAGTACAAGAAAGCTGACATTTCTTACTGTCTATGCTTTGATACATTCCTGTGACACTAGTTATAGATTCCGATGCTTCACTTCAGGTTTACTGTATCCCTCTGACCCTCTTATTGACGATGAAACGCAGAAATCGCATCGAAATGTAATACAAAAAGTACAATGCCGACTTAAGTACAACAAAACTGACTATTCTTACTGTCTATGTTTTGAAACATTCATGTGACACTAGTTATAGCTTCCGATGCTTCACTTCAGGTTTACTGTATCCATCAGACTTTCTTATTGACGATGAAACACAAAAATTTGCTCGGAATTAAATAGAAACGGCACAATGCCGATTTAAGTACAAGATAACTGACTCTTCTTACTGTCTATGTTTTGAACCATTCCTGTGACACTAGTTATAGCTTCCGATGCTTCACTTCAGGTTTACTGTATCCCTCTGACCTTCTTATTGAAGGTAAAACACAGATATTGCATCGGAATTAAATACAAAAGGCACAATGCCGACTTATGTACAAGAAAACTGACTCTTCTTACTGTCTATGTTTTGAACCATTCCTGTGACACTAGTTATAGATTCCGATGCTTCACTTCAGGTTTACTGTATCCCTCTGACCTTCTTATTGACGATGAAACACAGAAATTGCATCGGAATTAAATACACAATGCACAATGCCAACTTAGGTACAAGAAAACTGACTCTTCTTACTGTCCATGTTTTGAATCATTCCTGTGACACTAGATTTAGATTCCGATGCTTCACTTCAGGTTTACTGTATCCCTCTGACATTCTTATTCACGATGAAACGCAGAAATCGCATCGAAATTAAATACAAAAGGCACAATGCCGACTTAAGTACAAGAAAACTGTCTCTTCATACTGTCTATGTTTTGAACCATTCATGTGACACTAGTTATAGCTTCCGATGCTTCACTTCAGGTTTACTGTGTCCATCAGACCTTCTTATTGACGATGAAACACAAAAATTTGCTCGGAATTAAATAGAAAAGGCACAATGCCGACTTATGTACAAGAAAACTGACTCTTCTTACTGTCTATGCTTTGAACCATTCCTGTGTCACTAGTTATAGATTCCGATGCTTCACTTCAGGTTTACTGTATCCCTCTGACCTTCTTATTGACGATGAAACACAGAAATTGCATCGGAATTAAATACAAAAGGCACAATGCCGACTTAAGTACAAGAAAACTGACTCTTCTTACTGTCTATGTTATGAATCATTCCTGTGACACCAGATATAGATTCCGATGCTTCACTTCAGGTTTACTGTATCCCTCTGACCATCTTATTGACGATGAATTGCAGAAATCGCATCGAAATTAAATACAGGGCACAATGCCGACTTAAGTACAAGTAAACTGACTCTTCTTACTGTCTATGTTTTGAACCATTCATGTGACACTAGTTATAGCTTCCGATGCTTCACTTCAGGTTTACTGTATCCATCAGAACTTCTTATTGACGATGAAACACAAAAATTTGCTCGGAATTAAATACAAAAGGCACAATGCCGACTTATGTACAAGAAAACTGACTCTTCTTACTGTCTATGTTTTGAACCATTCCTGTGACACTAGTTATAGATTCCGATGCATCACTTCAGGTTTGCTGTATCCCTCTGACCTTCTTATTGAAGATGAAATACAGATATAGCATCGGCATTAAATTCAAAAGGCACAATGCCGACTTAAGTACCAGAAACCTGACTCTTCTTACTGTCTATGTTTTGAACCATTCCTGTGACACTAGTTATAGATTCCGATGCTTCACTTCAGGTTTACTGTATCCCTCTGACCTTCTTATTGACGATGAAACACAGAAATTGCATCTGAATTAAATACAAGAGGCACAATGCCGACTTAAGTACAAGTAAACTGACTCTTCTTACTGTCTATGCTTTGATCCATTCATGTGACAGTAGTTATAGATTCCGATGCTTCACTTCAGGTTTACTGTAACCCTCTGACCTTCTTATTGACGATGAAACAAAGAAATTGCATCGGAATTAAATACAAAAGGCACAATGACGACTTAAGTCACAAGAAAACAGACTCTTCTTACTGTCTATGATTGAACCATTCCTGTGACACTAGTTATTGGTTTCGATGCTTCACTGCAGGTTTGCTGTATCCCTCTGACCTTCTTATTGACGATGAAACACAGAAATTTCATCGGAACTAAATACAAAAGCCACAATGCCGACTTAAGTACAAGAAACTGACTCATCTTACTGTCTATGTTTTGAACCATTCCTGTGACACTAGTTATAGGATCCGATGCTTCACTTCAGGTTTACTGTATTCCTCTGACCTTCTTATTGACGATGAAACACAGATATTGCATCGGAATGAAATACAAAAGGCACAATGCCGACTTAAGTACAAGAAAACTGACTCTTCTTACTGTCTATGTTTTAATCCATACCTGTGACACTAGTTATAGATTCCGATGCTTCACTTCAGGTTTACTGTATCCCTCTGACCTTCGTATTGACGATGAAACATAGAAATTGCATCGGAATTAAATAGGAAAGGAACAATGCCGACGTAAGTACAAGAAAACTGACTCTTCATAGTGTCTATGTTTGAACCATTCCTGTGACACTAGTTATAGATTCCGATGCTTCACTTCAGTTTTAGTGTATCCCTCTGACCTTCTTATTGACGATGAAACACAGATATTGCATCGGAATTAAATAAAAAAGGCACAATGCCGACTTATGTACATGAATAAACTGACTCTTCTTACTGTCTATGCTTTGAACCATTCCTGTGTCACTAGTTATAGATTCCGATGGTTCACTTCAGGTTTACTGTATCCCTCTGACCTTCTTATTGACGATGAAACACAGAAATTGCATCGGAATTAAATACAAAAGGCACAATGCCGACTTAAGTACAAGAAAACTGACTCTTCTTACTGTCTATGTTATGAATCATTCCTGTGACACCAGATATAGATTCCGATGCTTCACTTCAGGTTTACTGTATCCCTCTGACCATCTTATTGACGATGAATTGCAGAAATCGCATCGAAATTAAATACAGGGCACAATGCCGACTTAAGTACAAGTAAACTGACTCTTCTTACTGTCTATGTTTTGAACCATTCATGTGACACTAGTTATAGCTTCCGATACTTCACTTCAGGTTTGCTGTATCCATCAGAACTTCTTATTGACGATGAAACACAAAAATTTGCTCGGAAATAAATACAAAAGGCACAATACCGACTCATGTACAAGAAAACTGACTCTTCTTACTGTCTATGTTTTGAACCATTCCTGTGGCACTAGTTATAGAATCCGATGCATCACTTCAGGTTTGCTGTATCCCTCTGACCTTCTTATTGAAAATGAAATACAGATATTGCATCGGAATTAAATACAAAAGGCACAATGCCGACTTAAGTACTAGAAACCTGACTCTTCCTACTGTCTATGTTTTGAACCATTCCTGTGACACTAGTTATAGATTCCGATGCTTCAGTTTAGGTTTACTGTATCCCTCTGACCTTCTTATTGACGATGAAACACAGAAATTGCATCTGAATTAAATACAAAAGGCACAATGCCGACTTAAGTACAAGTAAACTGACTCTTCTTACTGTCTATGTTTTGATCCATTCATGTGACAGTAGTTATAGATTCCGATGCTTCACTTCAGGTTTACTGTAACCCTCTGACCTTCTTATTGACGATGAAACAAAGAAATTGCATCGGAATTAAATACAAAAGGCACAATGACGACTTAAGTCACAAGAAAACTGACTCTTCTAACTGTCTATGATTGAACCATTCCTGTGACACTAGTTATTGGTTCCGATGCTTCACTGCAGGTTTGCTGTAGCCCTCTGACCTTCTTATTGACGATGAAACACAGACATTTTATCGGAATTAAATACAAAAGGCACAATGCCGGCTTAAGTACAAGGAAACTGACTCTTCATACTTACTATGTTTTGAACCATTCCTGCGACACTAGTTATAGATTCCGATGCTTCACTTCAGGTTTACTGTATCCCTCTGACCGTCTTATTGAAGATGAAATACAGATATTGCATCGGAATTAAATACAAAAGGCACAATGCCGACTTAAGTACAAGAAACCTGACTCTTCTTACTGTCTATGTTTTGAACCATTCCTGTGACACTAGTTATAGATTCCGGTGCTTCACTTCAGGTTTACTGTATCCCTCTGACCTCCTTATTGACGATGAAACACAGAAATCGCATCGGAATTAAATAATTAAGGCACAATGTCGACTTAAGTACAAGAGACCTGACTCTTCTTACTGTCTATGTTTGAACCATTCCTGTGACACTAGTTATAGATTCCGATGCTTCACTTCAGGCTTACTGTATTCCTCTGACCTTCTCATTGACGATGAAACACAGATATTGCATCGGAATGAAATACAAAAGGCACAATGCCGACTTAAGTACAAGAAAACTGACTCTTCTTACTGTCTATGATTTGATCCATTCCTGTGACACTAGTTATAGATTCCGATGCTTCACTTCAGGTTTACTGTATCTCTCTGACCTTCGTATTGACGATGAAACATAGAAACTGCATCGGAATTAAATAGGAAAGGAACAATGCCGACGTAAGTACAAGAAAACTGACTCTTCATAGTGTCTATGTTTTGAACCATTCCTGTGACACTAGTTATAGAATCCGATGCTTCACTTCAGGTTTACTGTATCCCTCTGACCTTCTTATTTACGATGAAACACAGATATTGCATCGGAATTAAATACAAAAGGCACAATGCCGACTTATGTACATTAAAAAAACTGACTCTTCTTACTGTCTATGTTTTGAACCATTCCTGTGACACTAGTTATAGATTCCGATGCTTCACTTCAGGTTTACTGTATCCCTCTGACCTTCTTATTGACGATGAAACACAGAAATGGCATCGGAATTAAATACAAAAGGCACAATGCCGACTTAAGTACAAGAAAACTCACTCTTCTTACTGTCTATGTTTTTAATCAATCCTGTGACACTAGATATAGATTCCGATGCTTCTCTTCAGGTTTACTGTATCTCTCTGACCATCTTATTGACGATGACACGCAGAAATCGCATCGAAATTAAATACAAGGCACAATACCGACTTAAGTACAAGAAAACTGACTCTTCTTACTGTCTATGTTTTGAACCATTCATGTGACACTAGTTATAGCTTCCGATGCTTCACTTCAGGTTTACTGTATCCATCAGAACTTCTTATTGAAGATGAAACACAAAAATTCGCTCGGAATTAAATACAAAAGGCACAATGCCAACTTATGTACAAGAAAACTGACTCTTCTTACTGTCTATGTTTTGAACCATTCCTGTGACACTAGTTATAGATTCCGATGCATCACTTCAGGTTTGCTGTATCCCTCTGACCTTCTTATTGAAGATGAAATACAGATATTGCATCGGAATTAAATACAAAAAGCGCAATGCCGACTTAAGTACTAGAAACCTGACTCTTCTTACTGTCTATGTTTTGAACCATTCCTGTGACTCTAGTTATAGATTCCGATGCTTCACTTCAGGTTTACTGTATCCCTCTGACCTTCTTATTGACGATGAAACACAGAAATTGCATCTGAATTAAATACAAAGGGCAAAATGCCGACTTAAGTACAAGTAAACTGACTCTTCTTACTGTCTATGTTTTGATCCATTCATGTGACAGTAGTTATAGATTCCGATGCTTCACTTCAGGTTTACTGTATCCCTCTGACCTTCTTATTGACGATGAAACACAGAAATTGCATCGGAATTAAATACAAAAGGCACAATGACGACTTAAGTCACAAGAAAACTAACTCTTCTTACTGTCTATGATTGAACCATTCCTGTGACACTAGTTATTGGTTCCGATGCTTCACTGCAGGTTTGCTGTATCCCTCCGACCTTCTTATTGACGATGAAACACAGAAATTTCATCGGAATTAAATACAAAAGGCACAATGCCGGCTTAAGTACAAGGAAACTGACTCTTCATACTGTCTATGTTTTGAACCATTCCTGCGACACTAGTTATAGATTCCGATATTTCACGTCAGGTTTACTGTATCCCTCTGACCTTCTTATTGAAGATGAAATACAGATATTGCATCGGAATTAAATACTAAAGGCACAATGCCGACTTAAGTACAAGAAACCTGACTCTTCTTACTGTCTATGCTCTGAACAATTCCTGTGACACTAGTTATAGATTCCGATGCTTCACTTCAGGTTTACTGTATCCCTCTGACCTTCTTATTGACGATGAAACACAGAAATTGCATCTGAATTAAATACAAAAGGCACAATGCCGGCATAAGTACAAGAAAACTGACTCTTCATACTGTCTATGTTTTGAACCATTACTGTGACACTAGTTAAAGATTCCGAAGACTTACTTCAGGTTTTCTGTATCCCTCTGACCTTCTTATTGACGATGAAACACAGAAATTGCATCGGAATTAAATACAAAGACAGAATGCCGACTTAAGTACAAGAAAACTGACTCTTCTTACTGTCTATGTTTTGAACCATTCATGTGACACTAGTTATAGCTTCCGATGCTTCACTTCAGGTTTACTGTATCCATCAGAACTTCTTATTGAGGATGAAACACAAAAATTTGCTCGGAATTAAATACAAAAGGCACAATGCCGACTTATGTACAAGAAAACTGAGTCTTCTTACTGTCTATGCTTTGAACCATTCCTGTGACACTAGTTATAGATTCCGATGCATCGCTTCAGGTTGCTGTATCCCTCTGACCTTCTTATTGAAGATGAAACACAGATATTGCATCGGAATTAAATACAAAAGGCACAATGCCGACTTAAGTACAAGAAACCTGACTCTTCTTACTGTCTATGTTTTGAACCATTCCTGTGACACTACTAATAGAATCCGATGCTTTACTTCAGGTTTACTGTATCCCTCTGACCCTCTTATTGACGATGACACACAGAAATTGCATCTGAATTATATACAAAATGCACAATGCCGACTTAAGTACAAGTAAACTGACTCTTCTTACTGTCTATGTTTTGATCCATTCATGTGACAGTAATTACAGATTCCGATGCTTCACTTCAGGTTTACTGTATCCCTCTGACCTTCTTATTGACGATGAAACACAGAAATTGCATCGGAATTAAATACAAAAGGCACAATGATGACTTAAGTCACAAGAAAATTGACTCTTCTTACTGTCTATGATTGAACCATTCCTATGACACTAGTTATTGATTCCGATGCTTCACTGCAGGTTTGCTGTATCCCTCTGACCTTCTTATTGACGATGAAACACAGAAATTTCATCGGAATTAAATACAAAAGGCACAATGCCGGCTTAAGTACAAGAAAACTGACTCTTCTTACTGTCTATGTTTTGAACCATTCCTGTGACACTAGTTATAGATTCCGATGCTTCACTTCAGGTTTACCGTATCCCTCTGACCTTCTTATTGAAGATGAAACACAGATATTGCATCGGAATTAAATACACAAGGCACAATGCCGACTTAAGTACAAGAAAACTGACTCTTCTTACTGTCTATGTTATTTCCATTCATGTGACACTAGTTAATGATTCCGATGCTTCACTTCAGATTTACTGTATCCCTCTGACCTTCATATTGACGATGAAACACAGAAATTGCATCGGAGTTAAATACAAAAGGCACAACGTTGACTTAAATTCAGGAAAAATGACTCTTCTTACTGTCTATGTTTTGAACCATTCCTGTGACACTAGTTATAGATTCCGATGCTTCACTTCAGGTTTACTGTTCCCTCTGACCTTCTTATTGACGATGAAACACAGATATTTCATCGGAATGAAATACAAATGGCACAATGACGACTTAAGTACAAGAAAACAGACTCTTCTTACAGTCTATGTTTTGAACCATTCCTGTGACACTAGTTATAGATTCCGATGCTTCTCTTCAGGTTACTGTATCGCTCTGACCTTCTTATTGACGATAAAACACAGAAATTGCATCGGAGTTAAATACAAAAGGCACAATGACGACTTAAGTACAAGAAAACTGACTCTTCTTACAGTCTATGTTTTGAACCATTCCTGTGACACTAGTTAGAGATTAGGATGCTTCTCTTCATGTTTACTGTATCGCTCTGACCTTCTTATTGACGATGAAACTCAGATATTGCATCGTAATTAAATACAAAAGGCACAATGCCGACTAATGTACAAGAAAACTGACTCTTCTTACTGTCTATGCTTTGAACCATTCCTGTGACACTAGTTATAGATTCCGATGCTTCACTTCAGGTTTACTGTAACCCTCTGACCTTCTTATTGAAGATGAAACACAGATATTGCATCGGAATGAAATACAAAAGGCACAATGCCGACATATGTACAAGAAAAACTAACTCTTCTTACTGTCTATGCTTTGAACCATTCCTGTGACACTAGTTATAGATTCCGATGCTTCACTTCAGGTTTACTCTATCCCTCTGACCTTCTTATTGACGATGAAACACAGAAATTGCATCGGAATTAAATACAAAAGGCACAATGCCGACTTAAGTACAAAAAAACTGACTCTTCTTACTCTCTATGTTTTGAATCAATCCTGTGACACTAGATATAGATTCCGATGCTTCACTTCAGGTTTACTGTACCCCTCTGACCTTCTTATTGGCGATGAAACGCAGAAATCGCATCGAAATTAAATAGAAAAAGGACAATGCCGTCTTAAGTACAAGAAAACTGACTCTTCATACTGTCTATGATTTGAACCATTCATGTGACACTACTTATAGCTTCCGATGCTTCACTTCAGGTTTACTCTATCCATCAGACCTTCTAATTGACGATGAAACACAAAAATTTGCTCGGAATTAAATACAAAAGGCACAATGCCGACTTCTGTACAAGAAAACTGACTCTTCCTACTGTCTATGTTTTGAACCATTCCTGTGACACTAGTTATAGATTGCGATGCATCACTTCAGGTTTGCTGTATCCCTCTGACCTTCTTATTGAAGATGAAACACAGATATTGCATCGGAATTAAATACAAAAGGCACAATGCCGACTTAAGTATAAGAAACCTGACTCTTCTTACTGTGTATGTTTTGTACCATTCCTGTGACACTAGTTATAGATTCCGATGCTTCACTTCAGGTTTACTGTATCCCTATGACATTCTTATTGACGATGAAACACAGAAATTCCATCGGAATTAAATAAAAAGGCACAATGCCGACATAAGTACAAGAAAACTGGCTCTTCTTACTGTCTATGTTTTGAACCATTCCTGTGACACTAGTTATAGATTCCGATGCTTCACTTCAGGTTTACTGTATCCCTCTGACCTTCTTATTGAAGATGAAACACAGATATTGCATCGGAATTAAATACACAAGGCACAATGCCGAATTAAGTACAAGAAACCTGACTCTTCTTACTGTCTATGTTTTGAACCATTCCTGTGACACTACTTATAGATTCCGATGCTTCACTTCAAGTTTACTGTATCCCTCTGACCTCCTTATTGACGATGAAACACAGAAATTGCATCGGAATTAAATAAAAAGGCACAATGCCGACATAAGTACAAGAAACCTGACTCTTCTTACTGTCTATGTTTGAACCATTCCTGTGACACTAGTTATAGATTCCGATGCTTCACTTCAGGTTTACTGTATCCCTCTGACCTGCTTATTGACGATGAAACACAGAAATTGCATCGGAATTATATACAAAAGGCACAATGCCGACTTAAGTACAAAAAAACTGACTCTTCTTACTGTCTATGATTTGAATCAATCCTGTGACACTAGATATAGATTCCGATGCTTCACTTCAGGTTTACTGTACCCCTCTGACCTTCTTATTGGCGATGAAACGCAGAAATCGCATCGAAATTAAATACAAAAAGCACAATGCCGTCTTAAGTACAAGAAAACTGACTCTTCTTACTGTCTATGATTTGGACCATTCATGTGACACTACTTATAGCTTCCAATGCTTCACTTCAGGTTTACTCTATCCATCAGACCTTCTAATTGACGATGAAACACAAAAATTTGCTCGGAATTAAATACAAAAGGCACAATGCCGACTTCTGTACAAGAAAACTGACTCTTCTTACTGTCTATGTTTTGCACCATTCCTGTGACACTTGTTATAGATTGCGATGCATCACTTCAGGTTTGCTGTATCCCTCTGACCTTCTTATTGAAGATGAAACACAGATATTGCATCGGAATTAAATACAAAAGGCACAATGCCGACTTAAGTACAAGAAACCTGACTCTTCTTACTGTGTATGTTTTTAACCATTCCTGTGACACTAGTTATAGATTCCGATGCTTCACTTCAGGTTTACTGTTCCCTCTGACCTTCTTATTGACGATGAAACACAGATATTTCATCGGAATGAAATACAAATGTCACAATGATGACTTCAGTACAAGAAGACAGACTCTTCTTACTGTCTATGTTTTAACCATTCCTGTGACACGAGTTACTGATTCCGTTCCTTCACTTCAGGTTTACAGTATCCCTCTGACCTTCTTATTGACGATAAAACACAGAAATTGCATCGGAGTTAAATACAAAAGGCACAATGACGACTTAAGTACAAGAAAACTGACTCTTCTTACAGTCTATGTTTTGAGCCATTCCTGTGAAACTAGTTATAAATTCCGATGCTTCTCTTCAGGTTTACTGTATCGCTCTGACCTTCTTATTGACGATAAAACACAGAAATTGCATCGGAGTTAAATACAAAAGGCACAATGACGACTTAAGTACAAGAAAACTGACTCTTCTTACAGTCTATGTTTTGAACCATTCCTGTGACACTAGTTATAGATTCCGATGCTTCTCTTCAGGTTTACTGCATCGCTCTGACCTTCTTATTAACGATGAAACACAGATATTGCATCGGAATTAAATACAAAAGGCACAATGCCGACTTATGTACAAGAAAACTGACTCTTCTTACTGTCTATGCTTTGAACCATTCCTGTGACACTAGTTATAGATTCCGATGCTTCACTTCAGGTTTACTGTAACCCTCTGACCTTCTTATTGAAGATGAAACACAGATATTGCATCGGAATTAAATACAAAAGGCACAATGCCGACATATGTACAAGAAAACTGACTCTTCTTACTGTCTATGCTTTGAACCATTCCTGTGACACTAGTTATAGATTCCGATGCTTCACTTCAGGTTTACTGTATCCCTCTGACTTTCTTATTGACGATGAAACACAGAAATTGCATCGGAATTAAATACAAAAGGCACAATGCCGACTTAAGTACAAAAAAACTTACTCTTCTTACTGTCTATGTTTTGAATCAATCCTGTGACACTAGATATAGATTCCGATGCTTCACTTCAGGTTTACTGTACCCCTCTGACCTTCTTATTGACGATGAAACGCAGAAATCGCATCGAAATTAAGTACAAAAAGCACAATGCCGTCTTAAGTACAAGAAAACTGACTCTTCTTACTGTCTATGATTTGAACCATTCATGTGACACTACTTATAGCTTCCGATGCTTCACTTCAGGTTTACTCTATCCATCAGACCTTCTAATTGACGATGAAACACAAAAATTTGCTCGGAATTAAATACAAAAGGCACAATGCCGACTTCTGTACAAGAAAACTGACTCTTCTTACTGTCTATGTTTTGAACCATTCCTGTGACACTAGTTATAGATTGCGATGCATCACTTCAGGTTTACTGTAACCCTCTGACCTTCTTATTGAAGATGAAACACAGATATTGCATCGGAATTAAATACAAAAGGCACAATGCCGACATATGTAAAAGAAAACTGACTCTTCTTACTGTCTATGCTTCGAACCATTCCTGTGACACTAGTTATAGATTCCGATGCTTCACTTCAGGTTTACTGTATCCCTATGACCTTCTTATTGACGATGAAACACAGAAATTGCATCGGAATTAAATACAAAAGGCACAATGACGACTTAAGTCACAAGACGACTGACTCTTCTTACTGTCTATGTTTTGAACCATTCCTGTGACACTAGTTACTGGTTCCGATGATTCACTGCAGGTTTGCTGTATCCCTCTGACCTTCTTATTGACGATGAAACACAGAAATTTCATCGGAATTAGATACAAAAGGCACAATGCCGGCTTAAGTACAAGAAAACTGACTCTTCTTACTGTCTATGTTTTGAACCATTCCTGTGACACTAGTTATAGATTCCGATGCTTCACTTCAGGTTTACTGTATCCCTCTGACCTTCTTAGTGAAGATGAAACACATATATTGCATCGGAATGAAATACACAAGGCACAATGCCGACTTAAGTACAAGAAACCTGACTCTTCTTACTGTCTATGTTTTGAACCATTCCTGTGACACTACTTATAGATTCCGATGCTTCACTTCAAGTTTACTGTATCCCTCTGACCTCCTTATTGACGATGAAACACAGAAATTGCATCGGAATTAAATAAAAAGGCACAATGCCGGCTTAAGTACAAGAAACCTGACTCTTCTTACTGTCTATGTTTGAACCATTCCTGTGACACTAGATATAGATTCCGATGCTTCACTTCAGGTTTACTGTATCCTTGTGACCTTCTTATTGACGATGAAACGCAGAAATCGCATCGGAATTAAATACAAAAAGCACAATGCCGACTTAAGTACAAGAAAACTGACTCTTCTTACTGTCTATGTTATTTCCATTCATGTGACACTAGTTATAGCATCCGATGCTTCACTTCAGGTTTACTGTATCCCTCTGACCTTCATATTAACGATGAAACACAGAAATTGCATCGGAATTAAATACAAAAGGCACAACGCTGACTTAAATACAGGAAAACTGACTCTTCTTACAGTCTATGTTTTGAACAATTCCTGTGACACTAGTTATAGATTCCGATGCTTCACTTCAGGTTTACTGTTCCCTCTGACCTTGTTATTGACGATGAAACACAGATATTTCATCGGAATGAAATACAAATGGCACAATGACGACTTAAGTACAAGAAAACAGACTCTTCTTACTGTCTATGTTTTAACCATTCCTGTGACACGAGTTACAGATTCCGTTCCTTCACTTCAGGTTTACAGTATCCCTCTGACCTTCTTATTGACGATAAAACACTGAAATTGCATCGGAGTTAAGTACAAAAGGCACAATGACGACTTAAGTACAAGAAAACTGACTCTTCTTACAGTCTATGTTTTGAACCATTCCTGTGACACTAGTTATAGATTCCGATGCTTCTCTTCAGGTTTACTGTATCGCTCTGACCTTCTTATTGACGATGAAACACATATATTGCATCGGAATTAAATACAAAAGGCACAATGCCGACTTATGTACAAGAAAACTGACTCTTCTTACTGTCTATGCTTTGAACCATTCCTGTGACACTAGTTATAGATTCCGATGCTTCACTTCAGGTTTACTGTATCCCTCTGACCTTCTTATTGACGATGAAACACAGAAATTGCATCGGAATTAAATACAAAAGGCACAATGCCGATTTAAGTACAAAAAAACTGACTCTTCTTAGTGTCTATGTTTTGAATCAATCCTGTGACACTAGATATAGATTCCGATGCTTCACTTCAGGTTTACTGTACCCCTCTGACCTTCTTATTGACGATGAAACGCAGAAATCGCATCGAAATTAAATACAAAAAGCACAATGCCGTTTTAAGTACAAGAAAACTGACTCTTCTCACTGTCTATGATTTGAACCATTCATGTGACACTACTTATTGCTTCCGATGCTTCACTTCAGGTTTACTCTATCCATCAGACCTTCTAATTGACGATGAAACCCAAAAATTTGTTCGGAATTAAATACAAAAGGCACAATGCCGACTTCTGTACAAGAAAACTGACTCTTCTTACTGTCTATGTGTTGAACCATTCCTGTGACACTAGTTATAGATTGCGATGCATCACTTCAGGTTTACTGTATCCCTATGACTTTCTTATTGACGATGAAACACAGAAATTGCATCGGAATTAAATACAAAAGGCACAATGACGACTTAAGTCACAAGAAGACTGACTCTTCTTACTGTCTATGATTGAACCATTCCTGTGACACTAGTTATTGGTTCCGATGCTTCACTGCAGGTTTGCTGTATCCCTCTCACCTCCTTATTGACGATGAAACACAGAAATTTCATCGGAATTAGATACAAAAGGCACAATGCCGGCTTCAGTACAAGAAAACTGACTCTTCTTAATGTCTATGTTTTGAACCATTCCTGTGACACTACTTATAGATTCCGATGCTTCACCTCAAGTTTACTGTATCCCTCTGACCTCCTTATTGACGATGAAACACAAAAATTGCATCGGAATTAAATAAAAAGGCACAATGCCGACTTAAGTACAAGAAACCTGACTCTTCTTACTGTCTATGTTTTGAACCAATCCTGTGACACTAGATATAGATTCCGATGCTTCACTTCATGTTTACTGTATCCTTCTGACTTTCTTATTGACGACGAAACGCAGAAATCCCATCGGAATTAAATACAAAAAGCACAATGCCGATTTCAGTACAAGAAAACTGACTCTTCCTGCTGTCTATGTCATTTCCATTCATGTGACACTAGTTATAGATTCCGATGCTTCACTTCAGGTTTACTGTATCCCTCTGACCTTCATATTAACGATGAAACACAGAAATTGCATCGGAGTTAAATACAAAAGGCACAACGCCGACTTAAATACAGGAAAACTGACTCTTCTTACAGTCTATGTTTTGAACCATTCCTGTGACACTAGTTATAGATTCCGATGCTTCACTTCAGGTTTACAGTTCCCTCTGACCTTCTTATTGACGATGAAACACAGATATTTCATCGGAATGAAATACAAATGGCACAATGACGACTTAAGTACAAGAAAACTGACTCTTCTTACTGTCTATGTTTTAACCATTCCTGTGACACGAGTTACAGGTTCCGATCCTTCACTTCAGGTTTACAGTATCCCTCTGACCTTCTTATTGACGATAAAACACAGAAATTGCATCGGAGTTAAATACAAAAGGCACAATGCCGACTTCTGTACAAGAAAACTGACTCTTCTTACTGTCTATGTTTTGAACCATTCCTGTGACACTAGTTATAGATTGCGATGCATCACTTCAGGTTTGCTGTATCCCTCTGACCTTCTTATTGAAGATGAAACACAGATATTGCATCGGAATTAAATACAAAAGGCACAATGCCGACTTAAGTACAAGAAACCTGACTCTTCTTACTGTGTATGTTTTGAACCATTCCTGTGACACTAGTTATAGATTCCGATGCTTCACTTCAGGTTTACTGTATCCCTATGACCTTCTTATTGACGATGAAACACAGAAATTGCATCGGAATTAAATAAAAAGGCACAATGCCGACATAAGTACAAGAAAACTGGCTCTTCTTACTGTCTATGTTTTGAACCATTCCTGTGACACTAGTTATAGATTCCGATGCTTCACTTCAGGTTTACTGTATCCCTCTGACCTTCTTGTTGAAGGTGAAACACAGATATTGCATCGGAATTAAATACACAAGGCACAATGCCGAATTAAGTACAAGAAACCTGACTCTTCTTACTGTCTATGTTTTGAACCAATCCTGTGACACTACTTATAGATTCCGATCCTTCACTTCAAGTTTACTGTATCCCTCTGACCTCCTTATTGACGATGAAACACAGAAATTGCATCGGAATTAAATAAAAAGGCACAATGCCGACATAAGTACAAGAAACCTAACTCTTCTTACTGTCTATGTTTGAACCATTCCTGTGACACTAGTTATAGATTCCGATGCTTCACTTCAGGTTTACTGTATCCCTCTGACCTGCTTATTGACGATGAAACACAGAAATTGCATCGGAATTAAATACAAAAGGCACAATGCCGACTTAAGTACAAAGAAACTGACTCTTCTTACTGTCTATGTTTTGAATCTATCCTGTGACACTAGATATAGATTCCGATGCTTCACTTCAGGTTTACTGTACCCCTCTGACCTTCTTATTGGCGATGAAACGCAGAAATCGCATCGAAATTAAATACAAAAAGCACAATGCCGTCTTAAGTACAAGAAAACTGACTCTTCTTACTGTCTATGATTTGGACCATTCATGTGACACTACTTATAGCTTCCAATGCTTCACTTCAGGTTTACTCTATCCATCAGACCTTCTAATTGACGATGAAACACAAAAATTTGCTCGGAATTAAATACAAAAGGCACAATCCCGACTTCTGTACAAGAAAACTGACTCTTCTTACTGTCTATGTTTTGAACCATTCCTGTGACACTAGTTATAGATTGCGATGCATCACTTTAGGTATACTGTATCCCTCTGACCTTCTTATTGAAGATGAAACACAGATATTGCATCGGAATTAAATACAAGAGGCACAATGCCGACTTAAGTACAAGAAACCTGACTCTTCTTACTGTGTATGTTTTTTAACCATTCCTGTGACACTAGTTATAGATTCCGATGCTTCACTTCAGGTTTACTGTTCCCTCTGACCTTCTTATTGACGATGAAACACAGATATTTCATCGGAATGAAATACAAATGTCACAATGATGACTTAAGTACAAGAAGACAGACTCTTCTTACTGTCTATGTTTTAACCATTCCTGTGACACGAGTTGCTGATTCCGTTCCTTCACTTCAGGTTTACAGTATCCCTCTGACCTTCTTATTGACGATAAAACACAGAAATTGCATCGGAGTTAAATACAAAAGGCACAATGACGACTTAAGTACAAGAAAACTGACTCTTCTTACAGTCTATGTTTTGAGCCATTCCTGTGACACTAGTTATAGATTCCGATGCTTCTCTTCAGGTTTACTGTATCGCTCTGACCTTCTTATTGACGATAAAACACAGAAATTGCATCGGAGTTAAATACAAAAGGCACAATGACGACTTAAGTACAAGAAAACTGACTCTTCCTACAGTCTATGTTTTGAACCATTCCTGTGACACTAGTTATAGATTCCGATGCTTCTCTTCAGGTTTACTGTATCGCTCTGACCTTCTTATTGATGATGAAACACAGATATTGCATCGGAATTAAATACAAAAGGCACAATGCCGACTTATGTACAAGAAAACTGACTCTTCTTACTGTCTATGCTTTGAACCATTCCTGTGACACTAGTTATAGATTCCGATGCTTCACTTCAGGTTTACTGTAACCCTCTGACCTTCTTATTGAAGATGAGACACAGATATTGCATCGGAATTAAATACAAAAGGCACAATGCCGACATATGTACAAGAGAACTGACTCTTCTTACTGTCTATGTTTGAACCATTCCTGTGACACTAGTTATAGATTCCGATGCTTCACTTCAGGTTTACTGTATCCCTCTGACCTGCTTATTGACGATGAAACACAGAAATTGCATCGGAATTAAATACAAAAGGCACAATGCCGACTTAAGTACAAAGAAACTGACTCTTCTTACTGTCTATGTTTTGAATCTATCCTGTGACACTAGATATAGATTCCGATGCTTCACTTCAGGTTTACTGTACCCCTCTGACCTTCTTATTGGCGATGAAACGCAGAAATCGCATCGAAATTAAATACAAAAAGCACAATGCCGTCTTAAGTACAAGAAAACTGACTCTTCTTACTGTCTATGATTTGGACCATTCATGTGACACTACTTATAGCTTCCAATGCTTCACTTCAGGTTTACTCTATCCATCAGACCTTCTAATTGACGATGAAACACAAAAATTTGCTCGGAATTAAATACAAAAGGCACAATCCCGACTTCTGTACAAGAAAACTGACTCTTCTTACTGTCTATGTTTTGAACCATTCCTGTGACACTAGTTATAGATTGCGATGCATCACTTTAGGTTTGCTGTATCCCTCTGACCTTCTTATTGAAGATGAAACACAGATATTGCATCGGAATTAAATACAAGAGGCACAATGCCGACTTAAGTACAAGAAACCTGACTCTTCTTACTGTGTATGTTTTTTAACCATTCCTGTGACACTAGTTATAGATTCCGATGCTTCACTTCAGGTTTACTGTTCCCTCTGACCTTCTTATTGACGATGAAACACAGATATTTCATCGGAATGAAATACAAATGTCACAATGATGACTTAAGTACAAGAAGACAGACTCTTCTTACTGTCTATGTTTTAACCATTCCTGTGACACGAGTTGCTGATTCCGTTCCTTCACTTCAGGTTTACAGTATCCCTCTGACCTTCTTATTGACGATAAAACACAGAAATTGCATCGGAGTTAAATACAAAAGGCACAATGACGACTTAAGTACAAGAAAACTGACTCTTCTTACAGTCTATGTTTTGAGCCATTCCTGTGACACTAGTTATAGATTCCGATGCTTCTCTTCAGGTTTACTGTATCGCTCTGACCTTCTTATTGACGATAAAACACAGAAATTGCATCGGAGTTAAATACAAAAGGCACAATGACGACTTAAGTACAAGAAAACTGACTCTTCCTACAGTCTATGTTTTGAACCATTCCTGTGACACTAGTTATAGATTCCGATGCTTCTCTTCAGGTTTACTGTATCGCTCTGACCTTCTTATTGATGATGAAACACAGATATTGCATCGCAATTAAATACAAAAGGCACAATGCCGACTTATGTACAAGAAAACTGACTCTTCTTACTGTCTATGCTTTGAACCATTCCTGTGACACTAGTTATAGATTCCGATGCTTCACTTCAGGTTTACTGTAACCCTCTGACCTTCTTATTGAAGATGAGACACAGATATTGCATCGGAATTAAATAAAAAAGGCACAATGCCGACATATGTACAAGAAAACTGACTCTTCTTACTGTCTATGCTTTAAACCATTCCTGTGACACTAGTTATAGATTCCGATGCTTCACTTCAGGTTTACTGTATCCCTCTGACTTTCTTATTGACGATGAAACACAGAAATTGCATCGGAATTAAATACAAAAGGCACAATGCCGACTTAAGTACAAAAAAACTGACTCTTCTTACTGTCTATGTTTTGAATCAATCCTGTGACACTAGATATAGATTCCGATGCTTCACTTCAGGTTTACTGTACCCCTCTGACCTTCTTATTGACGATGAAACGCAGAAATCGCATCGAAATTAAATACAAAAAGCACAATGCCGTCTTAAGTACAAGAAAACTGACTCTTCTTACTGTCTATGATTTGAACCATTCATGTGACACTACTTATAGCTTCCGATGCTTCTCTTCAGGTTTACTCTATCCATCAGACCTTCTAATTGACGATGAAACACAAAAATTTGCTCGGAATGAAATACAAAAGGCACAATGCCGACTTCTGTACAAGAAAACTGACTCTTCTTACTGTCTATGTTTTGAACCATTCCTGTGACACTAGTTATAGATTGCGATGCATCACTTCAGGTTTACTGTAACCCTCTGACCTTCTTATTGAAGATGAAACACAGATATTGCATCGGAATTAAATACAAAAGGCACAATGCCGACATATGTACAAGAAAACTGACTCTTCTTACTGTCTATGCTTTGAACCATTCCTGTGACACTAGTTATAGATTCCGATGCTTCTCTTCAGGTTTACTGTATCCCTATGACCTTCTTATTGACGACGAAACACAGAAATTGCATCGGAATTAAATACAAAAGGCACAATGACGACTTAAGTCACAAGACGACTGACTCTTCTTACTGTCTATGTTTTGAACCATTCCTGTGACACTAGTTATTGGTTCCGATGATTCACTGCAGGTTTGCTGTATCCCTCTGACCTTCTTATTGACGATGAAACACAGAAATTTCATCGGAATTAGATACAAAAGGCACAATGCCGGCTTAAGTACAAGAAAACTGACTCTTCTTACTGTCTATGTTTTGAACCATTCCTGTGACACTAGTTATAGATTCCGATGCTTCTCTTCAGGTTTACTGTATCCCTCTGACCTTCTTAGTGAAGATGAAACACATATATTGCATCGGAATGAAATACACAAGGCACAATGCCGACTTAAGTACAAGAAACCTGACTCTTCTTACTGTCTATGTTTTGAACCATTCCTGTGACACTACTTATAGATTCCGATGCTTCACTTCAGGTTTACTGTATCGCTCTGACCTTCGTATTGACGATGAAACACATATATTGCATCGGAATTAAATACAAAAGGCACAATGCCAACTTATATACAAGAAAACTGACTCTTCTTACTGTCTATGCTTTGAACCATTCCTGTGACACTAGTTATAGATTCCGATGCTTCACCTCAAGTTTACTGTATCCCTCTGACCTCCTTATTGACGATGAAACACAAAAATTGCATCGGAATTAAATAAAAAGGCACAATGCCGACTTAAGTACAAGAAACCTGACTCTTCTTACTGTCTATGTTTTGAACCATTCCTGTGACACTAGATATAGATTCCGATGCTTCACTTCATGTTTACTGTATCATTCTGACTTTCTTATTGACGACGAAACGCAGAAATCCCATCGGAATTAAATACAAAAAGCACAAAGCCGACTTAAGTACAAGAAAACTGACTCTTCATACTGTCTATGTCATTTCCATTCATGTGACACTAGTTATAGATTCCGATGCTTCACTTCAGGTTTACTGTATCCCTCTGACCTTCATATTAACGATGAAAAAAAAGAAATTGCATCGGAGTTAAATACAAAAGGCACAACGCCGACTTAAATACAGGAAAACTGACTCTTCTTACAGTCTATGTTTTGAACCATTCCTGTGACACTAGTTATAGATTCCGAAGCTTCACTTCAGGTTTACTGTTCCCTCTGACCTTCTTATTGACGATGAAACACAGATATTTCATCGGAATGAAATACAAATGACACAATGACGACTTAAGTACAAGAAAACTGACTCTTCATACTGTCTATGTTTTAACCATTCCTGTGACACGAGTTACAGGTTCCTATCCTTCACTTCAGGTTTACAGTATCCCTCTGACCTTCTTATTGACGATAAAACACAGAAATTGCATCGGAGTTAAATACAAAAGGCACAATGACGACTTAAGTACAAGAAAACTGACTCTTCTTACAGTCTATGCTTTGAACCATTCCTGTGACACTAGTTGTAGATTCAGATGCATCTCTTCAGGTTTACTGTATTGCTCTGACCTTCTTATTGACGATGAAACTTAGATATTGCATCGGAATTAAATACAAAAGGCACAATGCCGACTTATGTACAAGAAAACTGAGTCTTCTTACTGTCTATGCTTTGAACCATTCCTGTGACACTAGTTATAGATTCCGATGCTTCACTTCAGGTTTACTGTATCCCTCTGACCTTCTTATTGAAGATGAAACACAGATATTGCATCGGAATTAAATACAAAAGGCACAATGCCGACTTATGTACTAGGAAACTGACTCTTCTTACTGTCTATGCTTTGAACCATTCCTGTGTCACTAGTTATAGATTCCGATGCTACACTTCAGGTTTACTGTATCCCTCTGACCTTCTTATTGACGATGAAACACAGACATTGCATCGGAATTAAATACAAAAAGCACAATGCCGACTTAAGTACAAAAAAACTGACTCTTCTTACTGTCTATGTTTTGAATCATTCCTGTGACACTAGATATATATTCCGATGCTTCACTTCAGGTTTACTGTACCCCTCTGACCTTCTTATTGACGATGAAACGCAGAAATCGCATCGAAATTAAATAAAAAAAGCACAATGCCGTCTTAAGTACAAAAAACCTGACTCTTCTTACTGTCTATGCTTTGAACCATTCCTGTGACACTAGTTATAGATTCCGATGCTTCACTTCAGGTTTATTGTATCCCTACGACCTTCTTATTGACGATGAAACACAGAAATTGCATATGAATTAAATACAAAAGACGCAATGCCGACTTATGTACAAGAAAACTGACTCTTCTTACTGTCTATGCCTTGATCCATTCATGTGACACTAGTTATAGATTCCGATGCTTCACTTCAGGTTTACTGTATCCCTCTGACCTTCTTATTGACGATGAAACAGAGAAATTGCACGGGAATTAATTACAAAAGGCACAATGACGGCTTAAGTCACAAGAAAACTGACTCTTCTTACTGTCTATGATTGAACCATTCCTGTGACACTAGTTATTGGTTCCGATGCTTCACTGCAGGTTTACTGTAACCCTCTGACCTTCTTATTGACGATGAAACACAGAAATTTCAACGGAATTAAATACAAAAGGCACCATGCCGGCTTAAGTACAAGAAAACTGACTCTTCTTACTGTCTATGTTTTGAACCATTCATGTGACACTAGTTATAGATTCCGATGCTTCACCTCCGGTTTACTGTATCCCTCTGACCTTTTTATGGACGATGAAATACAGAAATTGCATCGCAATTCAATACAAAAGGCACAATGCCGACTTAAGTACAAGAAAACTAACTCTTCTTACTGTCTATGTTTTGAACAATTCAATGACACTGGTTATATATTCCGAAGCTTCACTTCAGGTTTCCTGTATCTGTCTGACCCAGTTATTAAGATGAAACACAGAAATTGCATCGGAGTTAAATACAAAAGGCACAATGCCGACTTAAGTACAAGAAAACTGACTCTTCTTACTGTCTATGATTTGAACCATTCCTGTGACACTAGATATAGATTCCGATGCTTCACTTCAGGTTTACTGTATCCTTCTGACCTTCTTATTGAAGATGAATCACAGATATTGCATCGGAATTAAATGAAAAAGGCACAATGCCGACTTATGTACAGGAAAACTGACTCTTCCTACTGTCTATGCTTTGAACCATTCCTGTGACACTAGTTATAGATTCCGATGCTTCACTTCAGGTTTACTGTATCCCTCTGACCCTCTTATTGACGATGAAACACAGAAATTGCATCGGAATTAAATACAAAAGGCACAATGCCGACTTAAGTACAAGAAAACTGACTCTTCTTAGTGTCTATGTTTTGAATCATTCCTGTGACACTACATATAGATTCCGATGTTTCACTTCAGGTTAACTGTATCCCTCTGACCTTCTTATTGACGAATAAAACGCAGAAATCGCATCGAAATTAAATACAAAAAGCACAATGCCGACTTAAGTACAAGTAAACTGACTCTTCTTACTGACTATGTTTTGAACCATTCATGTGACACTAGTTATAGCTTCCAATGCTGCACTTCAGGTTTACTGTATCCATCAGACCTACATATTGACGATGACACACAGAAATTGCATCGGAATTAAATACAAAAGGCACAATGCCGACTTAAGTACAAGAAAACTGACTCTTCTTAGTGTCTATGTTTTGAATCATTCCTGTGACACTACATATAGATTCCGATGTTTCACTTCAGGTTAACTGTATCCCTCTGACCTTCTTATTGACGATAAAACGCAGAAATCGCATCGAAATTAAATACAAAAAGCACAATGCCGACTTAAGTACAAGAAAACTGACTCTTCTTACTGACTATGCTTTGAACCATTCATGTGACACTAGTTATAGCTTCCGATGCTGCACTTCAGGTTTACTGTATCCATCAGACCTTCATATTGACGATGACACACAAAAATTTACTCGGAATGAAATACAAAAGGCACAATGCCGACTTATGTACAAGAAAACTGACTCTTCTTACTGTCTATGATTGAACCATTCCTGTGACACTAGTTATTGGTTCCGATGCTTACTGCAGGTTTACTGTATCCCTCTGACCTTCTTATTGAGGATGAAACACAGAAATTTCATCGGAATTAAAAACAAAAGGCACAATGCCGGCTTAAGTACAAGAGAACTGACTCTTCTTACTGTCTATGTTTTGAACCACTCCTGTGACACTAGTTATAGATTCCGATGCTTCACTTCTGTTTTACTGTATCCCTCTGACCTTCTTATTGATGATGAAACACAGATATTGCACCGTAATTAAATACAAAAGGCACAATGCCGACTTAAGTACAAGAAACATGACTCTTCTTACTGTCTATGTTTTGAACCATTCCTGTGACACTAGTTATAGATTCCGATGCTTCACTTCAGGTTTACTGTATCGCTCTGACCTTCTTATTGACGATGAAACACAGAAATAACATCGGAATTAAATACAAAAGGCACAATGCCGACTTAAGTACAAGAAAACTGACTCTTCTTACTGTCTATGTTTTGAACCATTCCTGTGACACTAGATATAGATTCCGATGCTTCACTTCAGGTTCACTGTATCCTTCTGACCTTCTTATTGACGATGAAACGCAGAAATCGCATCGGAATTAAATACAAAAAGCACAATGCCGACTTAAGTACAAGAAAACTGATCCTTCTTACTGTCTATGTTTTGAACCGTTCCTGTGACACTAGTTATAGATTCAGATGCTTCACTTCCGGTTTACTGTATCCCTCTGACCCTTTTATGGAGGATGAAACACAGTAATTGCATCGCAATTAAATACAAAAGGCACAATGACGACTTAACTACAAGAAAACTCACTCTTCTTACTGTCTATGTTTTGAACCATTCCTGTGACGCTAGTTATAGATTCCGATGCTTAACCTCAGGTTTACTGTATCCCTCTGACCTCCTTAATGACGATGAAACACAGAAATTGCAACGGAATTAAATACAAAAGGCACAATGCCGACATAAGTACAAGAAAACTGACTCTTCTTACTGTCTATGTTTTGAACCTTTCATGTGACACTAGTTGTAGATTCCGATGCTTCACGTCAGGTTTTCAGTATCCCTCTGACCTTCTTATTGACGATGAAACACAGATATTGCATCGGAATTAAATACAAATGGCACAATGACGACTTAAGTACAAGAAAACTGACTCTTCTTACTGTCTATGACTTGAACCATTCCTGTGACACTAGTTATTGGTTCCGATGCTTCACTGCAGGATTACTGTATCCCTCTGACCATCTTATTGACGATGAAACACAGTAATTTCATCGGTATTAAATACAAAAGGCACAATGCCGGCTTAAGTACAAGAAAACTGACACTTCTTACTGTCTATGCCTTGAACCATTCCTGTGACACTAGTTATAGATTCCGATGCTTCACTTCAGTTTTACTGTATCCCTCTGACCTTCTTATTGAAGACGAAACACAGATATTGCATCGTAATTAAATACAAAAGGCACAATGCCGACTTAAGTACAAGAAACCTGACTCTTCTTACTGTCTATGTTTTGAACCATTCCTGTGACACTAGTTATAGATTCCGATGCTTCACTTCAGTTTTACTGTATCCCTCTGACCTTCTTATTGAAGATGAAACACAGATATTGCGTCGTAATTAAATACAAAAGGCACAATGCCGACTTAAGTACAAGAAACCTGACTCTTCTTACTGTCTATGATTTGAACCATTCCTGTGACACTAGTTATAGATTCCGATGCTTCACTTCAGGTTTACTGTATCGCTCTGACCTTCTTATTGACGATGAAACACAGAAATAGCATCGGAATTAAATACAAAAGGCACAATGCCGACTTAAGTACAAGAAAACTGACTCTTCTTACTGTCTATGTTTTGAACCATTCCTGTGACACTAGATATAGATTCCGATGCTTCATTTCAGGTTTACTGTATCGCTCTGACCTTCTTATTGACGATGAAACACAGAAATAGCATCGGAATTAAATACAAAACTCACAATGGCGACTTAAGTACAAGAAAACTGACACTTCTTACTGTCTATGTTTTGAACCATTCATGTGACACTAGTTGTAGATTCCGATGCTTCACTTCAGGTTTTCAGTATCCCTCTGACCTTCTTATTGATGATGAAACACAGAAAATGCATCGGAATTAAATACAAAAGGCAAAATGCCGACTGAAGTACAAGAAAAATGACCCTTCTCACTGTCTATGTTTGAACCATTCCTGTGACACTAGTTATAGATTCCGAAGCTTCACTTCAGGTCTACTGTATCCCTCTGATCTTCTTATTGACGATGAAACACAGAAATTGCATCGGAGTTAAATACAAAAGGCACAACGCCGACTTAAATACAGGAAAACTGACTCTTCTTACTGTCTATGATTTGAACCATTCCTGTGACACTAGTTATAGATTCCGATGCTTCACTTCAGGTTTACTGTACCCTCTGACCTTCTTATTGACGATGAAACACAGATATTGCATCGGAATTAAATACAAATGGCACAATGACGACTTAAGTACAAGAAAACTGACTCTTCTTACTGTCTATGCTTTGAACCATTCCTGTGACACTAGTTGTAGATTCCGATGCTTCACTTCAGGTTTACTGTATTCCTCTGACCTTCTTATTGACGATGAAACACAGAAATTTTATCGGAATTAAATACAAAATGCACAATGCCGACTTAAGTACAAGAAAACTGACTCTTCTTACTGTCTATGATTTGATCCATTCCTGTGACACTAGTTATAGTTTCCGATGCTTCACTTCAGGTTTACTGTATCCCTCTGACCTTCTTATTGACGATGAAACATAGAAATTGCATCGGAATTAAATAGAAAAGGAACAATGCCGACTTAAGTACAAGAAAACTCACTCTTCGTTGTGTCTATGTTTTGAACCATTCCTGTGACACTAGTTATTGATTCCGATGCTTCACTTCAGGTTTTCTGTATTCCTCTGACCTGCTTACTGACGAAGAAACACAGAAATTGCATCGGAATGAAACACAAAAGGCACAATGCCGACTGAAGTTCAAGAAAACTGACTCTTCTTTCTGTCTGTGTTTTGAAGCATTCGTGTGACACTAGTTATAGATTCCGAAGCTTCACTTCAGGTTTACTGTATCCCTCTGACCTTCTTATTGACAATGAAACACAGAAATTGCATCGGAGTTAAATACAAAAGGCACAACGCCAACTTAAATACAGGAAAACTGACTCTTCTTACTGTCTATGTTTTGAACTATTCCTGTGACACTAGTTATATATTCCGATGCTTCACTTCAGGTTTACTGTACCCTCTGACCTTCTTATTGACGATGAAACACAGATATTGCATCGGAATGAAATACAAATGGCACAATGACGACTTAAGTACAAGAAAACTGACTCTTCCTACTGTCTATGTTTTGAACCATTCCTGTGACACTAGTTTGGTTACCGATGCTTCACTTCAGGTTTACTGTATCCCTCTGACCTTCTTTTTGACGATGAAACACAGATATTGCATCGGAATTATATACAAATGGCACAATGACGACTTAAGTACAAGAAAACTGACTCTTCTTACTGTCTATATTTTGAACCATTCCTGTGGCACTAGTTGGAGATTCCGATGCTTCACTTCATGTTTACTGTATTCCTCTGACCTTCTTATTGACGATGAAACACAGACATTGCATCGGAATTAAATACAAAAGGCACAATGCCGACTTAAGTACAAGAAAACTGACTCTTCTTACTGTCTAAGTTTTGATCCATTCCTGTGACACTAGTTATAGTTTCCGATGCTTCACTTCAGGTTTACTGTATCCCTCTGACTTTCTTATTGACGATGATACATAGAAATTGCATCGGAATTAAATAGAAAAGGAACAATGGCGACTTAAGTACAAGAAAACTGACTCTTCGTAGTGTCTATGTTTTGAACCATTCCTGTGACGCTAGTTATTGATTCCGATGCTTCACTTCAGGTTTACTGCACCCTCTGACCATCTTATTGAAGATGAAACACAGATATTGCACCGGAATGAAATACAAATGGCAGAATGACGACTTAAGTACAAGAAAACAGACTCTTCTTACTGTCTATGTTTTAACCATTGCTGTGACACTAGTTATAGATTCCGATGCTTCACTTCAGGTTTACTGTATCCCTCTGACCTTCTTATTGAAGATGAAACACAGATATAGCATCGGAATTAAATATAAAAGGCAAAATGCCGAATAAAGTCACAAGAAAACTGACTCTTCTTACTGTCTATGATTGAACCATTCCTGTGACACTAGTTATTGGTTCCGATGCTTCACTTCAGGTTTTCTGTATCCCTCTGACCTTCTTATTGACGATGAAACACAGAAATTTCATCGGAATTAAATACAAAAGGCACAATGCCGGCTTAAGTACAAGAAAACTGACTCTTCTTACTGTCTATGTTTTGAACCATTCCTGTGACACTAGTTATAGTTTCCGATGCTTAACCTCAGGTTTACTGTATCCCTCTGACCTTCTTATTGACGATGAAGCACGGAAATTGCATCGCAATTAAATACAAAAGGCACAATACCGACTTATGTGCAATAAAACTGACTCTTCTTACTGTCTATGCTTTGAACCATTCCTGTGACACTAGTTATGGGATTCCGATGCTTCACTTCAGGTTTACTGTATCCCTCTGACCTTCTTATTGACGATGAAACACAGAAATTGCATCGGAATTGAATACAAAAGGCACAATGCCGACTTAAGTAGAAGAAAACTGACTCTTCTTACTGTCTATGTTTTGAACCATTCATGTGACACTAGTTATAGATTCCGATGCTTCACTTCGGGTTTACTGTATCACTCTGACCTTTTTATTGACGATGAAACACAGAAATTGCATCCGAATGGAATACAAAAGGCACAATGCCGACTTAAGTACAAGAAAACTGACTCTTCTTACTGTCTATGTTTTAACCATTCCTGTGACACTATTTATAGATTACAATGCTTCACTTCAGGTTTACCGTATCCCTCTGACCTTCTTATTGACGATGAAACACAGAAATTGCATCGGAATTAAATACAAAAAGCACAATGCCGACTTAAGTACAAGAATACTGACTCTTCTTACTGTCTACGTTTTGAACCATTCCTGTGACACTAGTTATAGATTCCGATCCTTCACTTCCGGTTTACTGTATCCCTCTGACCTTTTTATGGACGATGAAACACAGAAATTGCATCGGAATTAAATACAAAAGGCACAATGCCGACTTAAGTACAAGAAACCTGACTCTTCTTACTGTCTATGCTTTGAACCATTCCTGTGACACTAGATATAGATTCCGATGCTTCACTTGAGGTTTACTGTATCCCTCTGACCTTCTTATTGACGATGAAACACAGAAATTGCATCGGAATTAAATACAAAAGGCACAATGCCGGCTTAAGTACAAGAAAACTGACTCTTCTTACAGTCTATGTTTTGAACCATTCCTGTGACACTAGTTATAGATTCCGATCCTTCACTTCCGGTTTACTGTATCCCTCTGACCTTTTTATGGACGATGAAACACAGAAATTGCATCGGAATTAAATACAAAAAGCACAAAGCCGACTTAAGTACAAGAAAACTGAGTCTTCTTACTGTCTATGTTTTGAACCGTTCCTGTGACACTAGTTATAGATTCCGATGCTTAACCTCAGTTTTACAGTATCCCTCTGACCTTCTTATTGACGATGAAACACAGAAATTGCAACGGAATTAAATACAAAAGGCACAATGCCGACTTAAGTACAAGAAAACTGAGTCTTCTTACTGTCTATGTTTTGAACCATTCCTGTGACACTAGGTATAGGTTCCGATGCTTCACTTCAGGTTTACTGTATCCCTCTGACCTTCTTATTGACGACGAACCACAGAAATTGCATCGGAATTAAATACTAAAGGCACAATGCCGACTTAAGTACAAGAAAACTGACTCTTCTTACTGTCTATGTTTTGAACCGTTCCTGTGACACTAGTTATAGATTCAGATGCTTCACTTCCGGTTTACTGTATCCCTCTGACCCTTTTATGGAGGATGAAACACAGTAATTGCATCGCAATTAAATACAAAAGGCACAATGCCGACTTAACTACAAGAAAACTCACCCTTCTTACTGTCTATGTTTTGAACCATTCCTGTGACGCTAGTTATAGATTCCGATGCTTAACCTCTGGTTTACTGTATCCCTCTGACCTCCTTAATGACGATGAAACACAGAAATTGCAACGGAATTAAATACAAAAGGCACAATGCCGACATAAGTACAAGAAAACTGACTCTTCTTACTGTCTATGCTTTGAACCATTCCTGTGACACTAGATATAGATTCCGATGCTTCACTTGAGGTTTACTGTATCCCTCTGACCTTCTTATTGACGATGAAACACAGAAATTGCATCGGAATTAAATACAAATGGCAGAATGGCGACTTAAGTACAAGAAAACAGACTCTTCTTACTGTCTATGTTTTAACCATTCCTGTGACACTATTTATAGATTACAATGCTTCACTTCAGGTTTACCGTATCCCTCTGACCTTCTTATTGACGATGAAACACAGAAATTGCATCGGAATTAAATACAAAAGGCACAATGCCGACTTAAGTACAAGAATACTGACTCTTCTTACTGTCTACGTTTTGAACCATTCCTGTGACACTAGTTATAGATTCCGATCCTTCACTTCCGGTTTACTGTATCCCTCTGACCTTTTTATGGACGATGAAACACAGAAATTGCATCGGAATTAAATACAAAAGGCACAATGCCCACTTAAGTACAAGAAACCTGACTCTTCTTACTGTCTATGCTTTGAACCATTCCTGTGACACTAGATATAGATTCCGATGCTTCACTTGAGGTTTACTGTATCCCTCTGACCTTCTTATTGACGATGAAACACAGAAATTGCATCGGAATTAAATACAAAAGGCACAATGCCGGCTTAAGTACAAGAAAACTGACTCTTCTTACAGTCTATGTTTTGAACCATTCCTGTGACACTAGTTATAGATTCCGATCCTTCACTTCCGGTTTACTGTATCCCTCTGACCTTTTTATGGACGATGAAACACAGAAATTGCATCGGAATTAAATACAAAAAGCACAAAGCCGACTTAAGTACAAGAAAACTGAGTCTTCTTACTGTCTATGTTTTGAACCGTTCCTGTGACACTAGTTATAGATTCCGATGCTTAACCTCAGTTTTACAGTATCCCTCTGACCTTCTTATTGACAATGAAACACAGAAATTGCAACGGAATTAAATACAAAAGGCACAATGCCGACTTAAGTACAAGAAAACTGAGTCTTCTTACTGTCTATGTTTTGAACCATTCCTGTGACACTAGGTATAGGTTCGGATGCTTCACTTCAGGTTTACTGTATCCCTCTGACCTTCTTATTGACGATGAACCACAGAAATTGCATCGGAATTAAATACTAAAGGCACAATGCCGACTTAAGTACAAGAAAACTGACTCTTCTTACTGTCTATGTTTTGAACCGTTCCTGTGACACTAGTTATAGATTCAGATGCTTCACTTCCGGTTTACTGTATCCCTCTGACCCTTTTATGGAGGATGAAACACAGTAATTGCATCGCAATTAAATACAAAAGGCACAATGCCGACTTAACTACAAGAAAACTCAACCTTCTTACTGTCTATGTTTTGAACCATTCCTGTGACGCTAGTTATAGATTCCGATGCTTAACCTCAGGTTTACTGTATCCCTCTGACCTCCTTAATGACGATGAAACACAGAAATTGCAACGGAATTAAATACAAAAGGCACAATGCCGACATAAGTACAAGAAAACTGACTCTTCTTACTGTCTATGCTTTGAACCATTCCTGTGACACTAGATATAGATTCCGATGCTTCACTTGAGGTTTACTGTATCCCTCTGACCTTCTTATTGACGATGAAACACAGAAATTGCATCGGAATTAAATACAAATGGCAGAATGACGACTTAAGTACAAGAAAACAGACTCTTCTTACTGTCTATGTTTTAACCATTCCTGTGACACTATTTATAGATTACAATGCTTCACTTCAGGTTTACCGTATCCCTCTGACCTTCTTATTGACGATGAAACACAGAAATTGCATCGGAATTAAATACAAAAGGCACAATGCCGACTTAAGTACAAGAATACTGACTCTTCTTACTGTCTACGTTTTGAACCATTCCTGTGACACTAGTTATAGATTCCGATCCTTCACTTCCGGTTTACTGTATCCCTCTGACCTTTTTATGGACGATGAAACACAGAAATTGCATCGGAATTAAATACAAAAGGCACAATGCCGACTTAAGTACAAGAAACCTGACTCTTCTTCCTGTCTATGCTTTGAACCATTCCTGTGACACTAGATATAGATTCCGATGCTTCACTTGAGGTTTACTGTATCCCTCAGACCTTCTTATTGACGATGAAACACAGAAATTGCATCGGAATTAAATACAAAAGGCACAATGCCGGCTTAAGTACAAGAAAACTGACTCTTCTTACAGTCTATGTTTTGAACCATTCCTGTGACACTAGTTATAGATTCCGATCCTTCACTTCCGGTTTACTGTATCCCTCTGACCTTTTTATGGACGATGAAACACAGAAATTGCATCGGAATTAAATACAAAAAGCACAAAGCCGACTTAAGTACAAGAAAACTGAGTCTTCTTACTGTCTATGTTTTGAACCGTTCCTGTGACACTAGTTATAGATTCCGATGCTTAACCTCAGATTTACAGTATCCCTCTGACCTTCTTATTGACGATGAAACACAGAAATTGCAACGGAATTAAATACAAAAGGCACAATGCCGACTTAAGTACAAGAAAACTGAGTCTTCTTACTGTCTATGTTTTGAACCATTCCTGTGACACTAGGTATAGGTTCCGATGCTTCACTTCAGTTTTACTGTATCCCTCTGACCTTCTTATTAAAGACGAAACACAGATATTGCATCGTAATTAAATACAAAAGGCACAATGCCGACTTAAGTACAAGAAACCTGACTCTTCTTACTGTCTATGTTTTGAACCATTCCTGTGACACTAGTTATAGATACCGATGCTTCACTTCAGTTTTACTGTATCCCTCTGACCTTCTTATTGAAGATGAAACACAGATATTGCATCGTAATTAAATACAAAAGGCACAATGCCGACTTAAGTACAAGAAACCTGACTCTTCTTACTGTTTATGATTTGAACCATTCCTGTGACACTAGTTATAGATTCCGATGCTTCACTTCAGGTTTACTGTATCGCTCTGACCTTCTTATTGACGATGAAACACAGAAATAGCATCGGAATTAAATACAAAAGGCACAATGCCGACTTAAGTAAAAGAAAACTGACTCTTCTTACTGTCTATGTTTTGAACCATTCCTGTGACACTAGATATAGATTCCGATGCTTCACTTCAGGTTTATCTGTATCCTTCTGACCTTCTTATTGACGATGAAACGCAGAAATCGCATCGGAATTAAATACAAAAAGCACAATGCCGACTTAAGTACAAGAAAACTGACCCTTCTTACTGTCTATGTTTTGAACCATTCTTGTGACACTAGTTATTGATTCCGATGCTTCACTTCCGGTTTACTGTATCCCTCTGACCCCTTTTTATGGAGGATGAAACACAGAAATTGCATCGCAATTAAATACAAAAGGCACAATGCCGACTTAAGTACAAGAAAACTGAGTCTTCTTACTGTCGATGTTTTGAACCATTCATGTGACACTAGTTGTAGATTCCGATGCTTCACTTCAGGTTTTCAGTATCCCTCTGACCATTCTTATTGATGATGAAACACAGAAAATGCATCGGAATTAAATACAAAAGGCAAAATGCCGACTGAAGTACAAGAAAAATGACCCTTCTCACTGTCGATGTTTGAACCATTCCTGTGACACTAGTTATAGATTCCGAAGCTTCACTTCAGGTCTACTGTATCCCTCTGATCTTCTTATTGACGATGAAACACAGAAATTGCATCGGAGGTTAAATACAAAAGGCACAACGCCGACTTAAATACAGAAAACTGACTCTTCTTACTGTCTATGTTTTGAACCATTCCTGTGACACTAGTTATAGATTCCGATGCTTCACTTCAGGTTTACTGTACCCTCTGACCTTCTTATTGACGATGAAACACAGATATTGCATCGAAATTAAATACAAATGGCACAATGACGACTTAAGTACAAGAAAACTGACTCTTCTTACTGTCTATGCTTTGAACCATTCCTGTGACACTAGTTGTAGATTCCGATGCTTCACTTCAGGTTTACTGTATTCCTCTGACCCTCTTATTGACGAACAAACACAGAAATTTTATCAGGAAATTAAATACAAAATGCACAATGCCGACTTAAGTACAAGAAAACTGACTCTTCTTACTGTCTATGATTTGATCCATTCCTGTGGACACTAGTTATAGTTTTCCCATGCTTCACTTCAGGTTTACTGTATCCTCTCTGACCTTCTTATTGACGATGAAACATAGAAATTGCTTCGGAATTAAATAGAAAAGGAACAATGCCGACTTAAGTACAAGAAAAACTCACTCTTCGTTGTGTCTATGTTTTGAACCATTCCTGTGACACTAGTTATTGATTCCGATGCTTCACTTCAGGTTTTCTGTATTCCTCTGACCTTCTTACTGACGAAGAAACACAGAAATTGCATCGGAATGAAACACAAAAGGCACAATGCCGACTTAAGTTCAAGAAAACTGACTCTTCTTTCTGTCTATGTTTTGAAGCATTCGTGTGACACTAGTTATAGATTCCGAAGCTTCACTTCAGGTTTACTGTACCCTCTGACCTTCTTATTGACGATGAAACACAGATATTGCATCGGAATGAAATACAAAAGGCACAACGCCAACTTAAGTACAGGAAAACTGACTCTTCTTACTGTCTATGTTTTGAACCATTCCTGTGACACTAGTTATAGATTCTGATGCTTCACTTCAGGTTTACTGTATACCTCTGACCTTCTTTTTGACGATGATACACAGATATTGCATCGGAATTAAATACAAATGGCACAATGACGACTTAAGTACAAGAAAACTGACTCTTCTTACTGTCTATATTTTGAACCATTCCTGTGGCACTAGTTGTAGATTCCGATGCTTCACTTCAGGTTTACTGTATTCCTCTGACCTTCTTATTGACGATGAAACACAGAAATTGCTTCGGAATTAAATACAAAAGGCACAATGCCGACTTAAGTACAAGAAAACTGACTCTTCTCACTGTCTAAGTTTTGATCCATTCCTGTGACACTAGTTATAGTTTCCGATGCTTCACTTCAGGTTTACTGTATCCCCTCTGACCTTCTTTTTGACGATGAAACATAGAAATTGCATCGGAATTAAATAGAAAAGGAACAATGGCGGACTTAAGTACAAGAAAACTGACTCTTCGTAGTGTCTATGTTTTGAACCATTCCTGTGACGCTAGTTATTGATTCCGATGCTTCACTTCAGGTTTACTGCACCCTCTGACCATCTTATTGAAGATGAAACACAGATATTGCATCGGAATGAAATACAAATGGCAGAATGACGACTTAAGTACAAGAAAAACAGACTCTTCTTACTGTCTATGTTTTAACCATTGCTGTGACACTAGTTATAGATTCCGATGCTTCACTTCAGGTTTACTGTATCCCCTCTGACCTTCTTATTGAAGATGAAACACAGATATAGCATCGGAATTAAATACAAAAGGCACAATGCCAAATAAAGTCACAAGAAAACTGACTCTTCTTACTGTCAATGATTGAACCATTCCTGTGACACTAGTTATTGGTTCCGATGCTTCACTTCAGGTTTACTGTATCCCTCTGACGTTCTTATTGACGATGAAACACAGAAAATTTCAATCGGAATTAAATACAAAAGGCACAATGCCGGCTTAAGTACAAGAAAACTGACTCTTCTTACTGTCTATGTTTTGAACCATTCCTGTGACACTAGTTATAGATTCCGATGCTTAACCTCAGGTTTACTGTATCCCTCTGACCTTCTTATTGACGATGAAGCACAGAAATTGCATCGCAATTAAATACAAAAGGCACAATGCCGACTTTATGTGCAATAAAACTGACTCTACTTACTGTCTATGCTTTGAACCATTCCTGTGACACTAGTTATGGGATTCCGATGCTTCACTTCAGGTTTACTGTATCCCTCTGACCTTCTTATTGACGATGAAACACAGAAATTGCATCGGAATTGAATACAAAAGGCACAATGCCGACTTAAGTAGAAGAAAACTGACTCTTCTTACTGTCTATGTTTTTGAACCATTCATGTGACACTAGTTATAGATTCCGATGCTTCACTTCGCGGTTTACTGTATCACTCTGACCTTTTTATTGACGATGAAACACAGAAATTGCATCCGAATGGAATACAAAAGGCACAATGCCGACTTAAGTACAAGAAAACTGACTCTTCTTACTGTCTATGTTTTAACCATTCCTGTGACACTATTTATAGATTACAATGCTTCACTTCAGGTTTACTGTATCCCTCTGACCTTCTTATTGACGATGAAACACAGAAATTGCATCGGAATTAAATACAAAAGGCACAATGCCGACTTAAGTACAAGAATACTGACTCTTCTTACTGTCTACGTTTTGAACAATTCCTGTGACACTAGTTATAGATTCCGATCCTTCACTTCCGGTTTACTGTATCCCTCTGACCTTTTTATGGACGATGAAACACAGAAATTGCATCGGAATTAAATACAAAAGGCACAATGCCGACTTAAGTACAAGAAAACTGACTTTTCTTACTGTCTATGTTTTGAACCATTCCTGTGACACTAGTTACAGATTCCGATGCTTAACCTCAGGTTTACTATATCCCTCCTGACCTTCTTATTGACGATGAAAAACAGAAAATTCATCGGAATTAAATACAAAAGGCACAATGCCGGCTTAAGTACAAGAAAACTGACTCTTCTTACTGTCTATGTTTTGAACCATTCCTGTGACACTAGTTATAGTTTCCGATGCTTCACTTGAGGTTTACTGTATCCCTCTGACTTTCTTATTGAAGATGAAACACAGATATTGCATCGGAATTAAATACAAAAGGCACAATGCCGACTTAAGTACAAGAAACCTGACTCTTCTTACTGTCTATGCTTTGAACCATTCCTGTGACACTAGATATAGATTCCGATGCTTCACTTGAGGTTTACTGTATCCCTCTGACCTTCTTGTTGACGATGTAGCGCAGAAATCGCATCGGAATTAAATACAAAAAGCACAATGCCGACTTAAGTACAAGAAAACTGACTCTTCTTACTGTCTACGTTTTGAACCATTCCTGTGACACTAGTTATAGATTCCGATCCTTCACTTCCGGTTTACTGTATCCCTCTGACCTTTTTATGGACGATGAAACACAGAAATTGCATCGGAATTAAATACAAAAAGCACGAAGCCGACTTAAGTACAAGAAAACTGAGTCTTCTTACTGTCTATGTTTTGAACCGTTCCTGTGACACTAGTTATAGATTCACGATGCTTAACTTCAGTTTTACAGTATCCCTCTGACCTTCTTATTGACGATGAAACACAGAAATTGCAACGGAATTAAATACAAAAAGGCACAATGCCGACTTAAGTACAAGAAAACTGAGTCTTCTTACTGTCTATGTTTTGAACCATTCCTGTGACACTAGGTTTAGGTTCCGATGCTTCACTTCAGGTTTACTGTATCCCTCTGACCTTCTTATTGACGATGAAACACAGAAATTGCATCGGAATTGAATACAAAAAGGCACAATGCCGACTTAAGTAGATGAAAACTGACTCTTCTTACTGTCTATGTTTTGAACCATTCATGTGACACTAGTTATAGATTCCGATGCTTCACTTCGGGTTTACTGTATCACTCTGACCTTTTTATTGACGATGAAACTCAGAAATTGCATCCCGAATGGAATTCAAAAGGCACAATGCCGACTTAAGTACAAGAAAACTGACTCTTCTTACTGTCTATGTTTTAACCATTCCTGTGACACTATTTATAGATTACAATGCTTCACTTCAGGTTTTACTGTATCCCTCTGACCCTTCTTATTGACGATGAAACAACAGAAATTGCATCGGAATTAAATACAAAAGGCACAATGCCGACTTAAGTACAAGAATACTGACTCTTCTTACTGTCTACGTTTTTGAACCATTCCTGTGACACTAGTTATAGATTCCGATCCTTCACTTCCGGTTTACTGTATCCCTCTGACCTTTTTTATGGACGATGAAACACAGAAATTGCATCGGAATTAAATACAAAAAGCACGAAGCCGACTTAAGTACAAGTAAACTGAGTCTTCTTACTGTCTATGTTTTGAACTCCTTGTGACACTAGTTATAGATTCCGATGCTTAACCTCAGTTTTACAGTATCCCTCTGACCTTCTTATTGACGATGAAACACAGAAATTGCAACGGAATTAAATACAAAAGGCACAATGCCGACTTAAGTACAAGAAAACTGAGTCTTCTTACTGTCTATGTTTTGAACCATTCCTGTGACACTAGGTATAGGTTCCGATGCTTCACTTCAGGTTTACTGTATCCCTCTGACCTTCTTATTGACGATGAAACACAGAAATTGCATCGGAATTAAATACTAAAGGGCACAATGCCGACTTAAGTACAAGAAAACTGACTCTTCTTACTGTCTATGTTTTGAACCATTCATGTGACACTAGTTATAGAATCCGATGCTTCACTTCGGGGTTTACTGTATCCCTCTGACCTTTTTATTGACGATGAAACACAGAAATTGCATCGGAATGAAATAAAAAAGGCACAGTGCCGACTTAAGTACAAGAAAACTGACTCTTCTTACTGTCTATGTTTTGAACCATTCCTGTGACGCTATTTATAGATTCCGATGCTTCACTTCAGGTATACTGTATCCCACTAACCTTCTTATTGACGATGAAGCACAGAAATTGCATCGCAATTAAATACAATAGGCACAATGCCGACTTATGTGCAATAAAACTGACTCTTCTTACTGTCTATGCTTTGAACCATTCCTGTGACACTAGTTATGGTATTCCGATGCTTCACTTTAGGTTTACTGTATCCCCTCTGACCTTTCTTATTGACGATGAAACACAGAAATAGCATCGGAATTAAATACAAAAGGCACAATGCCGACTTAAGTACAAGAAAACTGACTCTTCTTACTGTCTATGTTTTGAACCCATTCATGTGACACTAGTTATAGATTCCCGATGCTTCACTTCGGGTTTACTGTATCACTCTGACCTTCTTATTGACGATGAAACACAGAAATAGCATCGGAATTAAATACAAAAGGCAAAATGCCGACTTAAGTACAAGAAAACTGACTCTTCTTACTGTCTATGTTTTGAACCATTCCTGTGACACTAGATATAGATTCCGATGCTTCACTTCAGGTTTACTGTATCCTTCTGACCTTCTTATTGGCGATGAAACGCAGAAATCGCATCGGAATTAAATACAAAAAGCACAATGCCGACTTAAGTACAAGAAAACTGACCCTTCTTACTGTCTATGTTTTGAACCATTCTTGTGACACTAGTTATTGATTCCGATGCTTCACTTCCGGTTTACTGTACCCTCTGACCTTTTTATGGAGGGATGAAACACAGAAATTGCATCGCAATTAAATACAAAAAGCACAATGCCGACTTAAGTACAAGAAAACTGACTCTTCTTACTATCTATGTTTTGAACCATTCATGTGACACTAGTTGTAGATTCCGATGCTTCACTTCAGGTTTTCAGTATCCCTCTGACCTTCTTATTGATGATGAAACACAGAAAATGCATCGGAATTAAATACAAAAGGCAAAATGCCGACTGAAGTACAAGAAAAATGACCCTTCTCACTGTCTATGTTTGAACCATTCCTGTGACACTAGTTATAGATTCCGAAGCTTCACTTCAGGTCTACTGTATCCCTCTGATCTTCTTATTGACGATGAAACACAGAAATTGCATCGGAGTTAAATGCAAAAGGCACAACGCCGACCTAAATACAGGAAAAACTGACTCTTCTTACTGTCTATGTTTTGAACCATTCCTGTGACACTAGTTATAGATTCCGATGCTTCACTTCAGGTTTACATGTACCCTCTGACCTTCTTATTGACGATGAAACACGGATATTGCATCGGAATTAAATACAAATGGCACAATGACGACTTAAGTACAAGAAAACTGACTCTTCTTACTGAGTCTATGCTTTGAACCATTCCTGTGACACTAGTTGTAGATTCCGATGCTTCACTTCAGGTTTACTGTATTCCTCTGACCTTCTTATTGACGATGAAACACAGAAATTTTATCGGAATTAAATACAAAATGCACAATGCCTACTTAAGTACAGAAAAACTGACTCTTCTTACTGTCTATGATTTGATCCATTCCTGTGACACTAGTTATAGTTTCCGATGCTTCACTTCAGGTTTACTGTATACCTCTGACCTTCTTATTGACGATGAAACATAGAAATTGCATCGGAATTAAATAGAAAAGGAACAATGCCGACTTAAGTACAAGAAAACTCACTCTTCGTTGTGTCTATGTTTTGAACCATTCCTGTGACACTAGTTATTGATTCCGATGCTTCACTTCAGGTTTTCTGT